>NC_061111.1:75074235-75136301 GCF_002878395.1 Capsicum annuum
ATTATAGTTATATTAGCTGTCCTATTTTTCATATCTGGTCTACTCCTTCATTTGCTAGTTAGGTTCCTTATTAAATACCCTGCTTATTCAGAATCATCTCAGTCTAATGGATAGTAGATACCCTGAAGTTTCTAGTTCAGATGTATTGCAAGGACAGTTACAACAGTTGTTTCATTTACATGATTTTGTTTTGGAATTATTGGTATAAATCTAACTGCTTGGAATCATCTGGGAACATGATTCTACTGCTAATCGGCTAATCCTATTAATTTTCAACTTGTGTGAGCCTGTGACTTTTACTTTGGATTTTTCTATTTTGTTTGTGCTAACAGTTTTAAATTAATTTTTGACTTGAGTTTTAATGTTTTGTATTCTATTTGTGGCTTTGTGCTTGGGACTTTGTGCATAGAAACAAGAAAAAGCACTAAGCAGTTGGCCGTAGCGACGTAGTGGTAGGCAGTAGCTTACTACTTACTAGCTTTGGACTTCAAATTAGATATGTTTAATGTTAACGGTTCACCCGATAACCGAACCGATAACAATCAAAAACCAATAAATCGATAACCGATTAACTGATATCTTAACAGTTTAGCATATATACAAATCGATAATGAATAAGTAAAACTGATAATTTTCAAAATTAAACCAAACCGAACGATATGCAGCTCTAGTTCAAAAAATTATAATGCAATATTAGTTGTTTTACGAGCTTTTAGGGAACGGGGAGGACGGATAGGGAAATTAACCGATTTAGATCTAAATTAACCGATTCAGATCTAACATTAGCATTTCCTACTGTGGGTGTTTTACCAATATTTTTATCATCTTCGTCTAAATTAACTGCATCTACTTCATTTTCTTTTTCTATAGCATAATTTTATTGAGCTTCTACATAATCCATATCATGAACACCTAGACCTATTTCTTCCTCAAAAGGTTGACTAAGCAGTACCGGAGGCGGAGACATACTGTAATAACCCATATTTTTGTGCTAAAATTTAACCGTCGATCTTACGCGTCTAAGCTCTAATCCAAATGAGTTGAATGTGAATACAAGTTTCATGATCATTATCCTAGTCTATGGAGTAGTTTAGAGTTGAAAAATGTTCATAGCAATGACCTAGAACAAAGTTGAGCTAAGACCAATTGATTCATCCAAAGTTTGACATTCGATTCTACAAAGGTAAACTTAAAAATTTATATCTCTTAATATACATGGAATTTTTTATCCCAATACCTATCAAATTGTAGATAATTGAATTATCTTTCCAACGATATCAATTTCGCAAAAATCTGATACCCGACCGAAGAGTTATGCCCATTTTCGTGAGAGACAGTAAGGGTATGCGATTGGTTAGGCGCCGCCCAACCAAACTTAGGTGATTGGTAGACACCGCCCAAACTGGCTTGTGCGATTACTTGGGTGCTGCCTAAGTCAGTTTCAAGTGCCAAAAACACTCCGTTTTGACTTATATCAAGGGTGTTGAAGTCATTTCACACCCCTAAACCGTCCCTAATCACTCCAAATTATTGATAGGGGTTTTTAAACACATAATTACAATCCCTAAGCCCTAAATCAGTCAAGTTACGATCCAAAACCCTTCCTCTCTTCCTAAGAACAAAATCTAAGTTTACCTCCCAAGAATCAAGAAGTTAAGCTCCGAATTTAAAGTTCTCTACAAGAATTCTTTCAATCAATCTTGAAGGTCCAATCTTTCAACGAATCTGTTACCATAAAGGTATGTGGGGTTTTCAACAAGAGCCTTCTTTCGTTCTTGGGCCTAAATTGATGCTTACGTTTATAAATATACATGATTTTATAGGCTTTACTATGAATTTGAGATGGAAACTTATATATTATATTTTGTTCAAGAAACTATGATATTTTGATGCCTTGAAGTTGAATACCATGAACTTTGATGATAGTATCATGTTTAAATTTAAAATTTCAGATTTTGTATGAATTATATATGGTTGCTACATAAAGTATGAATCTTGAAGTATTTTGCTCAAGTGTTGATATATGGGATTTAAACCCTCTTCGAGATTATGATCTTTGGTGAAGTAATGTGTTTTAAACTCCTTGATATTTGAATGATTTGACCTTTTGGTCTAGAAAGAGTTATTTTTGAACTCGAATGAGAAAAGAAATCCACATATTGATTTTATTATGAAAAAAGGGTAGCATGACAGCTCCCGATATGAATTGCTGAATTGTGCTGTTGTGGGTTTTCTTTTGAAATGATCTGAGCTAAGTCCGAGAGTAGTCTTTAGCACTGAGTGGGAGGTATAGCTGTAATTGATACTTCTCTAGAACTACGTGCCCCATAGGATGTGAGCCTAAGGCTACTTGATATAGTGATCACTAGTGAACCAAAGGTTAAGGTCCTACTCCGATGGCAAGGATAGGACAGCTCTCCCCAACGTGGGTTGGACGTTGGACTCCATGTAGATCACATGGTTTATGTCGATGTAAGAGGCTTCCAGTGTGTGTGTGTGTATTCTCCTATGTGATATAAAAAGTCTTATTCTTCTATCTGAGATGAAAACATATTTGTTTGAAAGACAGAGTTTGAGAAAGTCATTGTTTTCGAAAGATTTAATGAACATATATTCCAAAGAGAATTGTTATGAGATTTGATTGCTTTGATGATTTGGAATCGAGATGGAAGTGAATTGAGATTTATTATGATGACTCACATGTTTCACCTGAGATATTTTACTCTCTTATGATTATGATGATTTTAATTCGAGCTAAGTGAGTCATTTATATCAGCATGCATAATTTTATAAACTGTGATGATATTAAGATATTATTTTACATATGCATTGCACCCCCATATGCTTGGTACGTTTCCATGGTACTGACCCACATATTCGTATGTGGGCTATATTTTCTTGGAATGTAGGTACAAGGTATAGTGTACATCTTCAGATCCAGTCAGTTCGCGGCATCCAGTCAGCAGGTGATGAGTCCTTTTGATTCAAGGGCTTGAGTTAGTTATACAGTTCGAGAAGTGTTGTATTTTCTTTATTCAGTCGTATTGAGTTGGGTTAGTCGGGAGTCATGACCCTACCTACAGTCAGTACTAGTAGAGGCTTCATAGACAGTCAGTAGAAGTTGATGTATTCTGTTTCAGTTTTGGTTGTAATCTTGTAAATTTAGTTCTGTATCTATCATATTCAAAAAAGAGTTATTTTTTGCAGATTTGTATAGATTTATACTTTTGTTCAGTTGCTTATGAGTTATGCCAGTAGAAGGGTTAGCTTGGGATCACTTGTGATCCTAAGCACTGTGTGACGTCTCGGGACCTGATTTCAGGGCGTTACACATATGAGTATATCTACTACTTGAAGTACCTCTACCGCTAGTAATTCTTTTGTTACTACCACTACCACTTTCGGGACAAAAATATTTTACACCTTTAGTGGCGAGGTTTCTTAATTTATCCATAATATAAATTAAACTAAAAAAATTCAAAATACACAAATATAATAAAATTAAATATTCAACAATTAATACACTAATTAAAAATTAAAACTAAGAGATGGAACGACAATACCAAATTTTGAAAGTATCCGAAGGTTGTGACTTTAGAAACTTTCACTCATACTTTGTAATCCCAAAATTGAAAAATTAAAGTGAGCATTTTAGGACATATATAGAATATTTGAGAATTGAGAATTGAGAATTGAGATTTGAGAGAGAATAAGATCTGAGAGAATAAAAAATTGTGTGGAAAATGATTTGAAAGTGTATGGTATTTATATGAATTATTTTTTTTAATTAAAAATGGCCATTATAGCCGTTTTGGGCTCCCAACGGTCATATAGCCGTTGGGCCCAACGGCTATAATGGCCCAACGGCCATTTTCTTAAAAAATTCCATTTTTTTTAAAAGTTTAATCGGGCCGGCCCGGCCCGATTAACCGGCGGACCTGGGTCAGTTTTGGTCCAGGATGGGTCAACCGGGATCAAAAAATAACCCAGCTTGGTACCCGGTAACCTACAGCCCGTGGGCTGATCGGGTCGTGTCAAACCGGGCCGGGTTTGCTAGGCAGGCCCGGTCAACCCGACCCATTTGACAAGCTTAGCTTTTCCTTAACTAAGCCTTCACGGGAAAAAGGACACCCCATGGCCACTTGCCATAATATTACCGGCCGAAATGGCTTTTTGAAACTTCACTCGTATTTCAGCCACTCGGTACTATAAATTCAATTGGGAAAAATTCATAAATAACATACTTAAGACCATAATTATTAGTTTCCTAGCAGCTCTTTAATAATTACTTAGGATAACAACTTGTATTTTGTATTTTAAGAAATTGTTGCTATAAAAATACATATACAAATCATTTTACTGTCCTTATTTAACTGAAAGTAGTTGAGGTAAATATGGTATAATTACTCATGAATTAAATGTGTAGATTCCTTTTCATTAAAATCTCTTAAATCATTTGATTTCCGTTATATGTTAACAACATTAAGTAAAATTCAAATTTCAGTTTTTTCATCCTTTTTCGGTTCAAAATTGTTCGAATTCAATCATTAGTTTGAAATTCAACCATTATTATTTTTGAATCAAATTTGATTGAAATTTCTTCTATTCAATTTCTTCGAATTTAACATAAGTTACAAAGTGAAGCATTAATGTTGTTGAATCAAATTCAATTGTAGCTTTTTCAGTTCAATTTGTTCGAATTCAACTATCGATTGCAAATTCAACCATTACTATTGTTGAAGGTACTTAATCATTATTGTTTTTTGATTCGAAATTTTTTTGTCAATCATTACTGATGCTCCGTTCAATTTTTTGTTATCATCGTTAATTTATTTTTGAAAATTTTGTAAACAAATTTTGAGTTAAAAGCAATGCAACAATAAATTGAACAGATAGAACAAAAAAATAGTGATCGAAATCAGTTTTTAATGCTTCTCAAATTCAATTTTTTTGGAGATCTGATTTTCAAAATTTAAGACTATTTGTGTAATTTTGATTATTTCAATTATGTTTATTTTAGTTGTGTTCGATTATGGAGATTGTGGCTTTGTTTGTATTTAACATTGAATAAATAATTTGTTATTGTATTTTCTGCTCGGAATTTTGATTGTGTTTGTAATTTATGTTTAACAAATTTGTTGCAATTGTATTTTCTGCCGGAGTTTTTGGCTATGTAAGTATATGTGTTTATGTTTATAACTGTAGAAGTTTTTTTGTATTTTTATTTTGTAATTGTATATTGTAACTATTGATGTCTTACAGATATGTTTTTTTGTATAGTTTAGTTGAAATACGTTAACAATGAGGAGCATCCTAGTTCTCGTGAAGCACTCCGAAAGGTGGACGTATGAAAAAACTATGAAGAGTACATTACTGATGCAATATTGATGAGCACGACAGTATCATACAATGAACTACACAATCTTTTAGCATCTCACATTAATGTAGATTTGAGCAGCAAACATATTCAAATTGAATATTAAATCACTGAAAATGCTAGACAAATACAAATACATAATGATATAGGTTTAAAGGTGTTTATTATGTAAAAAAAAGAGATACAAGACATGAATTGTCTTTCTTTATATGTAAGAATTTTGAAGAAAGATGTTGTAAACACCTTTGGAAGTTCATCTGTATGTGTTGTTGAAAGAAGAGACGTCCAAAATAATTTACATCAAGTGTTAAATACATCTGCTGAAGGTGTTCAAATCGGGCAAGGATATGTTTGGAAAGAAGAACATCAACTCATGCAGTGGTTGTGGGTCTAAGGATCACAATAGACGCTCGTGTAGAAAATATCGTAAATGATACATTTGTTCTTCTGTATTCTTTCTTTATAATTTCTTTTGCACTTTTCATAATAATGAACTCATTTGTGTGGTTTTAAGACCTTTATCGATCATTTGCTATAATGTGTTATAAATAACAATTAATAATACAGTTATGTATTACTAAATTTGATAGAAAAATACATATGCTTTTTATTTAAAAAATACTATGTTTTAGGGTATATGTATTTGATAACTGGGATGTTTTTCAAATATGATCACTTATACGTATTTGTAATATGAAAGTATTTTAAAGTTTTTGAAAGTAAATGAACAAAGTTAAATTTGAATATTGCATATGTATATATTCAAAATCTGAACACTGCATATTTATTTTTAAGCTAAATCTCACTGTAACAAATACGAACACTGAAATAAAACACAGAGTACAAAATTATTGAAAACATATTAAACATAAAAGACTAAAATGAATTACTTTCATTCACTTCAAAATTAGTAAGTTTGATTCACTTCATATGTATTTTGAAAGTAAATGAACAAAGATTAAAATACATATGATGTTAACTGCATATGTATATTTAATTTAAATCTGAATACTGCATATGTATATATTACAAAATTTGAACACTGCATATGTATTTTGAAGCTAAATCACACTGTAACAAGTACAAATGAACACTGAAATAAAACACAGATTACAAAATTATTGAAAACATATTCAACATAAAAGACTAAAATGAATTACTTTCATTTAGTTCAAAATTAGTAACTTTGATTCACTTCATATATATTTGAAAGAAAACGAACCAAGAGTAAAATACATATGACATTAACTGCATCTGTATTTTTAATTTAAATATGAATACTGCATATGTATATATTGCAAAATCTAAATACTACATATGTATTTTGAAGCTAAATCTCACTGTAACAAATAAAACTGAATAGTGAAATAAAACACAGACTACAAAATTATTGAAAACATATTCAACATAAAAGACTAAAGTGAATTACTTTCATTCACTTCAAAATAAGTAACTTTGATTCACTTCAAAACATAAAATAAGTTTCTACAATTATTACCAACATCTAGTTAAATCTTGTCAATTACATAATGTAATAAAATCATCAAATATCAGAGTTCTAATACTTTTGTGACACTAGTTATCTTGCTTTCCTTAACAAGCCTCAATAGCGCTTCGACGTCACTTTGAGCTTTTGCTTTTTATTTTCTCATGCCGTATTCCACAATAGTGAAGCATATCTTGTACGATAGAAAGTTGGGATTGAACTTAGCCGAAGAAACTCCTTGATCATAAGAAAGACACTCTGCGTATGAAACGATATACAGACCACAGTCCCTACAAAAAATATTAAATAATAATTAAAATATATTTCGTACAAACTTACAAATTTGGTATATGTATATTAAAATACTTGGTTGTTGAGGCAAATCCTCTACAAATAATACATCAATATTTCACATCAATATGGCCTGTAAACTTTCCTCAATATCATTATCACTGTAGCAGCACATATGTGGTGCAAATCTTGAAAATTTTCTTACAATGAATATTTCATCACGCGACACCTATTCAAAGTAAAACTACACCTTATTAAACTAAAACTACACCTTATTAAACTGTAAAAAATAACAAAACACAATCAACACATCAAAAAATACATATAAATATGCATATGTATATTGAACAAAATAAAAATAAAAAATTATCCCTAAAGCAAAATATATATTAAATTTTGATATGTATTTATAAAAATATAAATGCTTCCCTATACCTTTAAATGCATATTGAACCTAACAAAAATACAAATGAAAGTGCATATGTATCTATAAAACATACAAACTACTTACATATACCTTAAATATATATTTAGTCAGTCATTTGTATATATGGCAAACCTACACAAACTTTATTGAAAAATTATTTAAAAATGTATTTATATTTCAACAGATACAAATACGTCCATAACCACAAATGTATTTATATATTTCAATATTTCAATATACTGAAAATACATATCAATTATAATAAAAATACATATAGTCAAATACCTCTTCATGGGTAGTTCATATATAAATGTATTTTTTCATCTATGCAACTTAGCAAATTCATTTAACATACAAATACAACTAAACATAACGGCTTTAGAAAATTGTTAACATCAAGCAAAATTTCAATTTCAGTTTTTTCATTAACGTATTCATAAAAAAAAATCAAAACAAAAAACAACTGAACCTTTTTCTGTTCAAAATTTTTTGAATTCAACCATTAGTTTGAAATTCAACCATTATTATTTTTGAATCAAATTTGACTGAAATTTCTTCTATTCATGTTCTTTGAATTCAACATAAGTTACAAAGCGAAGCATTAATGTTGTTGAATCAAATTCAATTGTAGCTTCTTCAGTTTAATTTGTTTGAATTCAATAATCGATTGCAAATTCAAATTTGAATCAAATTTGATTGAAATTCAACCATTAGTGATTTCTGTTATATGTTAACAACACTAAGCAAAATTCAAATTTCAGGCTTTAACTTATAAAAACATGTTAACCCAAAATGTATATTTAACCTATCATCTTCACAAATCAGCTTTAGTGAAATCCCTAAATACATATCAGCTGATTAGTAAATACATATTAGCTTCACAAAAAAATACATATTACCTCAAATTGATAACAACTTTACTAAAATCCCTAAATACATAATAGTAAATAAAAATACATATACAACGAAAAATACCTCTTCCTCCATGTCTTCTTCAACAACAAATCAACCCAAAATCATCTACAATATCCATTCAACTCTGATTATCTTCCATTAATCGCAACAAAACTAAAAATAGCAGCTTTACAAAAAATTCAAATAAAAACATGTTAGCCCAAAATGTATATTTAACCTATCATCTTCACAAATCAGCTTTACTGAAATCCCTAAATACATATCAGCTGATCAGTAAATATAAATTAGCTTCACAAAAAACTACATATTACCCCAAATTGATAACAACTTTACTGAAATTCCTAAATACATAACAGTAAATAAAAATACATATACAATGAAAAATATCTTTTCCTCCAAGCCTTCTTCAATAACAAATCAACCAAAAATCATCTTCAATATCCATCCAACTCTGATTATCCTCCATTAATCGCAACAAAATAAAACTCAGTTCCAATTCTCATCCAAAATTTAATTCTTTCTACTATATCAATTCATAAAATATCAAATTTCACTTAAAAACAAATGAAAAAAATATATCAACAACAAATCAACCCAAAATCATCTACAATATTCATTCAACTCTGATTATCCTCCATTAATTGCAACAAAACAAAACTCAGTTTCAATTCTCATCCAAAATTCAACTTTTTCACCTATATCAATTCATAAAACATCAAATTTCACTGAAAAATAAACAAAATAAAATTCAACGAATCTGATCACCTTGATTCTCCATTAACAACTACAAAAATCAAAATCTTAAAGACGAATTGGCGAAATTGTTTACAGTACAAAATTAAAAAAAATTGAGAAATTGATAACATGCAATAACTGAATTAATTAGTTACCTAGAATTGTGGAACAATTTCCTTATTAGATTGTGCAAAAGATGTTAAGAAGGGAATTTTTTTTAAAGAGAAAATCCGAGAAAAAACATGAAAAATGGTAAAGTAAAAAAAAATTAAAGGAAAGAGAAAAAATTTAAGCGTGAAAAATGGAACCTCAAACACGGTAACTTCCGAGAGGTGGTAAGTGTGGTTCCCCACTTAAAATAATGTTAAGTTTGCTACACAAGGTAATTTGATTAAAGTGTTGCTATTTTTTATAATGTAAGTGTTAAGTATGCTACTTCCTGTAATTTGTCCAATTTCATTTGCTGGTCATTTCCACTTCGACCATTTTGGCCCATAAGTAATTCCCTCTTTTTCTCGCTATAATTCTTTTGACTAAAATAAATCTGCTTTTTTCAAAATTTTTAAATATAATTATATAGAAACTGTATAATTATTATATAGAATATCTATTTAAATAATTATTGTAGTTAAATATTATATAGAATTCATATAGAAACTGTATAATTACTAGACGAATATGTATCCGTATAATATATGCATAATTTATGCAACAATTATATAGTTTCTATACACATTCTATATAGTTTCAATATATATATAGAATGATGTATAATAGCGGTAGAAATACGTATTCGTATAAAATATATATGGGAACTACATAAAATGTGTGTAGAAACTGTATCGTTGTGTGAAATATGTATCTGAAAAATAATTGCACCTAAAGATTGTATAAAATATGCATAATAATTGTGTCATTGTTGTGATATATATATATATATATATAGTTAATTAGTTACTTAGTTAGTATATCGAAACTGTATCATTATTATATAAAATATGTATATCTATCAATATTGTACAAAATATCTTATTTTATATAACAAATAACAATACGCTCATTTTGTATTTGATTATACATTTTCTATTCTAACTATCTCCGCTTTAATGGAAAAAAGAAAACTACAAAATCATATTTAATTTTTTTATTAAAAAAAGTAGAAGAGCATATATGTTTTTTAAACCGAAAAAAAAGAGCTGCAAAAAAATAATTAAAAGAAATAGCGGAAAACAAGAATAAAAGAAGAAAAAGAAGGCAGTAGCCAACGTAATGCGACAAAAACAACACGGGGGGTGGGGTGGGGGGAGGCAGTAGAGATGAACAAATGGCTAAAAAATGAAAGAGTTAATACATACAAATGACCCTAAACTTGACCCCAAATTATAACTTTGACCTTAAACTTTGACAGTGCACAAATATGACCTTTAACTATTCAAAACTGCACAAATATGACCTACAATCTTACGTGGCAAAATGCGTGTTCAACACGCAAAACTGGATGCGTCCAACTTAAAATCTAAGGGTATAATACATAAATATGACCTTAAACTTTGACAGTGCACAAATATGACCTTTAACTATTCAAAACTGCACAAATATGACCTTTAAATGACTCTTCACTATTATTTTTTCATTATTTTTGGCTCAAATATGAAAATGACATCTAATTTCTTTTGTCATTGCGGAAAAAGAGCAATATTGAAGATTCATTAATTAGGCGGGTCAGCCTCATACGAAAAAATCGAGTGGTTATGTATATATATTATAAAGCAGAGGACGAATTTAAGTTATATAATATATCTAAATATTATTTATTTAAATACTAAATTAAAGATGAAACTATACTAATAATAATAAAAATTATAGTTTTAATAAAATGTTATTAAATTAATGTTATTAAGGATAGTAGTAGTATATTAAATTAACGTTATCAAATTAATGTAATTAAAATGTTATTAAATTAACGTTATTAAAACGCTATTAAATTAATGAGGGGCGGACCTATGTGGTTTCCATGGGTTTCACCCCAACCCTCTCGATAAAAAAATTATGTTGTATATATATAAGATAGAAAATGTATATTTATGTATGTATATTAATGTTGAACCACATGAAACAAGGCACTTAGATAGCCCAGTGGTGTTATTTGCTCTTCTTGGGGGCTTCCTTCAGCCTACTGTGCGGGTTCGATCCTTGTTAGTGGTTGTTTTTTTTTTTAATTAAGAAAAAACTAGGTTCTGCTGCTATAGAAATAAATAAAATAATAATAATAATAATAATTTTTTTAAATTAAAAAAAAGTTTGGTGTTGCTACTATAGAAATAAATAAAAAAAATAAAAAAAATAATAATAATAACAACAACAACAACAACAACAACAATAATAATAATAATAAAAACGACGTCGTTTTAACACAAAAAGCAAAAATTTGACAGTGCACAAATATGACCTTTAACTAATTAAAACTGCACAAATATGACCTCTCTCCAAGTCAACCCTTTTAACGACGTGACATCGTGTGATTGGATTACCTTTCCACATAGGCGTGAGTGAGACTCATGCATGGGGTTGCAAAATCGGAGGTCATATTTGTTCAGGTTTTGAATAGTTAAAGGTCCTATTTGTGCACTATCAAAGTTTAAGGTCAAAGTTATAATTTGGTGTCAAGTTTAGGGTCATTTTTATGTATTAACTCAAAATGAAATTATACTTCATTGATCTATTAGTGTGTCATTATTTATAGTCTAGTGTTTATTTTTGTTCTTTTTCCAAAGATTAATTATCGGATTTACGGATGGCCAAATATATGAGGAGTCCTTAGGACGGTCATGATAGTGTAGACGGTCATGATAGTGTACTGAGTAAATGTCCATCAACATAATTAGGGGTGGGAGTTCGATATTTAGTTTGATATTTTTAAAGTTTGAGTTCGGTAATTCGGTAATTGGTATTTGAGAGTAGATACCACATATCATACTTTTAAACATCGGTTTGATAATTCAGTAATCTGTAAATTAAACTTCGATTCGATACGGTATTTGATAATATCATATTAAAGTTGGAGATGTGCAAACTACGTTTAAGCTTCAAAGAGTATATTTAATGGAAATCCTATTTAGTATTCTTTTTTGTGCTTTTTATAATATATTATCAAGATTCAAGAGATTCGTTGGAATGAATAATACCAAACAGTATTAGTATTTGTACCAAATCCAATTTTGAATATCAAAATGTTGAAATCTTACTTCCAAGTACCATGCCAAAATACTGAATTATCAAATACCAATTACCAAATTTTTTATTTTGATTCGGTAATTCAATTTTTGGTATTTTATATCCAACTCTAAACATAATAACTTGAGAAATTGGCATGGTTAGAGATGTTAATATGGACTTACCTGTTCGGTCGGTGTAGACTACTCCATAATTTGATTGGATTGGACTGATCTTGAAGTTCATTTACGAATGAGGCTTTTTAACTCGGTCTAAATAAGCCTGCTAGTCAGTAAGAATTGTTTAAGATTAGGTTGGATCGGTCCATGGGTCAAACAGAAAAAGAAAAACATCACAAACAGATAAGATTTAATCCATAATTTCAAGGCTATGGTCAAACTTTGCATAATTATAAAACATGGATATGCCTTAAATCTCTCCATTTGTCTCCCTCTTTCTGGCTACTCTCCTCCTTTTCTCTCCATATCTCACCGCCCCTCCTTTCCCCTTTCCCTCTATGTCGCTACCTTTTCTCTCTCTCTCGTTCTCTGTGTCTCCGCCTTTTCTTTTTATATCTTCAGGAACTTGTAGGTAAAAATTGTATATTCAATATATATTCTACAAAATGTGTATGTATAGATTCAATGTATATTCTACAAAATGTATAGGTATATATTCAAAGTTATTCAATATACACTATGATAATAAAAATATTGATAAACATTTATTCAATCTTTTCTATTCAATATACACTATGATTATACATAAATTACATTCAGATATACATTTAAAAAAGAGAGTCAGATATACATACACAAAATTCACATATACAATTAAATTATGCAACTGATACATATACAAATACAATTGAAACATATACAAAAAGTCAATTAATATATACAACTAATAGATATATGAATATTAATTGAAATATATACAAATATTGAATTAATATACAATTGATACATATACGAATATACAATTGAAACATAATATACAATTAATGTGTCATTATTGTAAACATTGACCATATAAGATAATTATGGGCTCATGTTTCTTATGCTATATAATTTCTAAAAATTACACAAATACACAACTTATGTTTTCAATATTACAAAAAATCCTAACTCCCTAAACATATTACAAAAATCCCAATATATACACAGAATGCTATATATATGTCGGCTATGTTATGTATATTAATAGGGAGAGAGAGTAAAGTAATTTTAAAAGTGGGAGAGAGTGTAATTACTTCCAAAAGGGTTGCCTTTTTTAAAATTAAATCTTTTTAAAGAGAGAGGAGAGATGGTTGTTGAATGGACTTCTTAATTTTAGCCCACATGTGTATATTTTTCTTAAAATATGGAGATTTGTTAAAAATATTTTAAAATAAAAATATTTTTAATAATATCTATAATCTATCTATATCTATATCTATATCTATGATTTGAACTTTTCCTCTTCGTTAAAAGACTCTTTAGACAAAACTGTCTTTTCACATTTTTTTAATTTGTTATTTAATTATTTTTTATTATATTAACTAGACTTCCTAAAATATATGAAACTCCTAAAATAGATGGTAGGAGAATTAATTACTATTTTTCTTTTTTACTAAACTTCCTAAAATATATGGGACTCCTAAAATATATGGTAGAAAAATTAATTAATATTTTTCTTGCTACTATTCAATTAGAAAAAATACTCCTAAAATAGGACTATATTAATTAAGAAAATACTTCTAAAATATTGAGATGTACATTAAATTAGAGAACAAACCGGTTTGTCTATCGGAGAATATGATTGATACTCATCTAAGTTGATTCGATTGCATGTCTAGATTGGTGGATGCTTGATTTTCTAACCCTCAACTTCTTCACTATTTTTTTCAGCATAATAGAATTCAACATGCGCGTATATATATATCTTATGTGTTTTCATTTAAAATCATTCTTTAGGGTCAAATTTTTTGCTCAGACAATAATTAATTGGATAAAAATTGAAGCTTTGTGATCACTATTATATTTTTTTTTATAGTTTACAGATCGTAGATGAATGTCGATTGGCTTTGAAGAATTTCTCATGTAAAGGTTAAGTTTAATTGTATTGTTTTTATATCTTATTATTTTATTTTAATTTACAGATGCTAGATGAATGTGGTCGACTTTGAAAATTTCTTTTAGGTAAAGGTTAGGTTTAATTGTATTATCGTAATATCTCCATCAGTTTATTGTTTTGTGGTAGTTTACAGTTCGTAGATGAATCTCCATCAACTTTGAGAAATTTTTGTGTGTTGGTCGGTTTTGAGGAATTTTTTTTATGTAAAGGTTAGGTTTAGTTGTATTATTTTGATATCCATATTATCGTATTATTTTGTTATTTTTACATACTCAAAAGATATTAAATTTAATTATTATATTCATCTTTATTATTTAAACAAATATCCTATTTAGTGTAATGTTTGAACTTATTAAAGTGTGGTACACATGCAAGGCGCGTACACCTAAACTAGTAATATATTAAAAGCGTGAATGGTCTTAAAAATGTTGTTTGAACTTTTTGCCTTTTATTAAAAATTCTTAATTTAGACAAAATCATCTTTACACTATTTTTTTCTAATATTTAAGAATTAAAAATTAATTAAATATATTTATGGTAAAACCTTCCCTTATTAGAAGTCATTAGAATTTCTATATATTTTTCTAATTTAAGGGTTGAAAGTTAATTAAATATATTTATGGTAAAACCTTTCCTTATTAGAAGTCATTAGAATTAATGACAATTGATATTTTTTCCATTAGTTTAAGAATTCTAAATCAACTAAATTTGATTTTAACAAGATTTGAAAAATCTAAAAATAAATATAAAACTATTAGAATAAGAAAAATTTAAGAAGTACTAGATTTCTAGAAGTTTTAAGTACGTAATAAGAATGTAATCAATGATTTTGTAAAGATTTGACTTTAAAAATAAGGAAAGATTTTAAAACTTAAAATAAATAATCGTAACACAAATATGGTTCAAAAGATGCCTCTCTCTTAGCATGTGGCAACAAGAAAAAGAGGTACTATAATGCAAAAGTGATGATTCATCAACCAATTGAAACTTCTGGTGGTAAAACATATATGTGTATATGTTTATGTTTATATTATTATATTAAAGTGTAAAAGATTTTTTGAAAAGTGATTTGAACTTTTACACTTTATTTAAAATCTCCGCAATATAAAAAATTATTTAATTTTAAATAATCAGACGTTATACGTGCGTGACGCGTGAGGTTAACTAATTTTATTAAAACTGCTACAACTTATAGTTAAAAAACTAATTTTATAATTATGAAAAATTAACGTATAACTACAATAAACCTTCTTAAAAGTACACTTAGGATAATTTTCACTTTTTCCATTTCAAAACCCCGTGGACTAGCCCGTTTGCATTGGACCAATCCATTAACAACTCTAGGCACGATACGACAAGTGTATCCAATAAGTGAAAATTATCCCAAATAGACTTATTAGATTGTTAATTACAAGTTATAGAAAATTTTTTCAATAATTACTAGACTTAAGAAATAATTACAAGCTATAACAACTTTTGAGAAAAACATATGTTAATTAAATTTTTGAAAATTAATTTTTTAATATTTATTATTTATGTTATTTTCTTATATTTAGCATTTAACATTTATCACTCTTAATTAAAGATTTAGATAATTATGGCAAGTTAAGGTATCACATTTATTTTTAATTTTAATAATTAAATATTAAAATTTGTTCACAATTTAAGGAGTTATATTTGGTAAATATATTTTTTAAAGTTAAAAACTGATTTTTTATTTTTTATTAACTTGAATAATTAACTTGCTTCTACACTTTTTCATGTTTTACTGTCTTTAATTACCAATAGAAGTCTTATCTCTTTATTTTTTTAAAACTTTTTCTCCTTCTGTTAACTTTATTCTACAAGCCTTCACGTTTTACGGTATCTTTTTAGTATAATTCATACACAAAATCTTTTAAATTTTTACCAACTATCAATAAAAGTATTCAACTCATTATTATTTACTCTTTTCAACTTATTTTCCCTTCTTTTGAGTATGATTATTGGTTTCCCACATTCAGCCACAGTTGAGCTTGGTTTAAGATTTAATACTTCTTTTTTGTTTTCTTGAGACAATGCCCAAAAAAATCAAGTTTGATTCTACCCCTAGTAGGAAAAGCCATGGAATAATACAAAAAAATAGTCCGATTAATCTTTCGAGACCCTCGTTTGATTTGTAGTGCTTTACCCCATCTCTAAATTAAAGAACAAGAACAAGGTAGTTGAAGCTGATTCTATTTCTCACAATAAAAGTGAAAGTTTACTGGTGAAAATTGATTTTTCAAAGATTTCACAATCCTTCAAGCAACAACAACTCAACATACAAAGCTATATTGTATCAAAATAGGTTGTTGTTTCAGATTTAAAGAAGGTTGATAAGAGAAAAAAACTTGTTGGTCAACACGATTTAGATTCGGATTTTAAAGATGAAATTTCCGCGCCTAAAACAAAAAAAATCAAAAAACTAAAATCGTGAAAATGCTAGAGTTACAAGGTCTAAGGCCAATATAAGTGTCGGCAAAGTGGATGATAAAAAGGTTGAAACGAATAAATCAAGAAACGTGTGTAAGGTTAGTGTAATCTAATTTTGATTTTTTCTATTAAATTAGTATAAAATTGATATTTAATTATTTTTATTTTTTTAATGACATGCATGTAAATTAGATTTTCATAAATTTTGTGTGTTTGTGGTTGAAAATTGAAATATTACTCTTGATCTTGTTAGTGTTTGAATTATATTGAAATATCTCTTGATCTTTTTAGTGTTTGGATTATATTGAAATATCACTTTTATTGTTGTTAGTGGTTGAAAGTTGAAATATCACTTTTGTTGTTGTTAATTGTTGAAAGTTGAAATATCACTTTTGTTGTTGTTAATGGTTGAAAGTTGAAATATAACACTAACTCTGAAACAAGTTGGTGCATTATGTTTTTTTTAGCTTCATAGCAAAAGTTTTGTGAATTGTTTATTTGTATATGCAAAAAATCGAGATGTGATAAAAAACAGTATGTCTTTTTTTGATAATAAAAGTTTTGTGAATTGTTTATCTTTTTTTTTCCAGGACAAAAAATAGTATACTCACTGATCTTCATACATAAAAGTTAATGTGTTTGATGATTTCAAACAGAAATGGACCTAAGAGCATTTCAAAATGTTTTAGAAATCTCCATTTGCTCATTTTTTGAATTTGCATTATTTAAAAATTCAACCCCAGCTTCTTCGTAGTCTATTACTTACAAAAATCATTAAAGATAAGGATGATTTATTCATCTTCAGTATCAATGGTAAAGAACTGCATTTTGAAAAGAGAATTTTGTGTAGTTAGTGGGTTGAAATGCTTTAAGAAATCTGATTTTATTTTCGATCCTAAAGAAAAAAACAAATTAATGAATAGCTATTATCCGGGTATGGATAAGGTCATAAGATTTGTTTTTTATGATGATTTTATAAACAAAAAGATTGCTTTTCGAGATGAAGATTTTTATGAAATTGGATTATTATACTTCATAAGTCGATTTCTTCAATTTGAGTTACCAAGAAAGTTCATTAAGAAGGTTGATTTTGACTTGGTAGAATCAGGTAACTACTTAAAGTATGATTGGGGAGGTGAGTGTTTTTAAGTCTTGAAAAAAGCATGTAGACATAAGATGAAAACCAAATCATCGTCTTTTACTTTTCAAGGATTTCATCTTGCGCTTCAAATCTGGTTCTATGAGTATTGTTTGGACATTGATAATTGTGTTGCTAATTGGGTTGGATCCCAAACTCCTCGAATTTTAAATTGGGAGTCATCTGAAGAACTCATTTTTATAACTATCTCCAGAGTACAATATTCAAGTGGTACAACAATGAGGTAATGATCATATTCTAACTGTATTTTTTTGATTAATTATTTTATGTAACAACTGTTTTCCTTTATATTCTATATGTATATTATTGTTATGCAGTAACTCATTTTAGGCATATCAGTGTGAAATTTTATATCTAACTTTTTGTTTAAACTTTAGTATGTGTTTAGAGACATCGTGTTTACCGATGAAAAGGAGGTGAAATTCAATCTTGGAGCTATTTATTAGGACAACTTGGGTCATGAACATTGTAATGATTCAGACCATTCTGTACCACCCATAACTGAAGATGAATTCATTGTCTTAAAGAATGAAATAGTCAGTGTATGTTTCTAATTTAATCTTCAAGTACATATTCTGTATTCTTTTCAAAATATTTAATAAACATGTGGTTGATATTTTTTGTACGTCTATGTGAAGATCTGCCGTGATATGTCATATTTCAGGAGAAGGTTTGTTTTGATTTATATGTAAAACTTATATGCACATCATCTTTCCAGTATAACATATTTGTGTATTCATTTTGTAGGATTATATTTTTCAGTGGTACTATTAAGTACTTTATATTTATGTATGTGCAGGTTTTCAAAGAAATGATAGAATATCGGAATAAGGTATGTTGAATCTATAATTTTATAATTTAATTATTAATATGAATCAGTTTTTGATATATCTTTTCATTGTTTTATGTTTTTTTTTTCCAGGTTGATAGTCAATTCAATGGGATGAGGGAGTTTGTTGATGAATTTATAAAGTTGATATTGAATGAATTAAGATCGGTTAAACAACAGTCATCCGAATTTGTTGGAAAAGAGGTTTAGTTTTCATTGCATTGGACTATCATATTTCTTATTATTAAATGTTATTAAAATACTATACCTTTTCTAAGAATGTGGACGTTGATTTACAAATACCAAGTGCAAGCAAGAAGCAAGATGAAGTCCTTGTTGATCCTGTCATTGAAAAATATTCTTTTGGTGATGATGTTTCTGTTCGATTGGATGGTAATATTTCTATATTTTCATATTTAATTTTATTTCTATAATAACAAGACTGCTCATTATTGAATTTCACTTCATGAGTTCTCATGTTTCATTCACAGTTTCTAACAATGAGGTTGTTAATAATCCTGTCAATGATCAGTCCCCGTTGGATGACATATTTTTCTTTACTAAGTCTCAAGTAGTTGCTCTTGAACCAATATTTAGAGTATTGGAAACACCAAAAAATAAAGCATATATCACTTCGCCTATCATGTTTGACAAATCTCTAATAGGGGTATATAACCATCTAACACAAGCTCCCAAAGATGTCCATTGTAATTCAAGAGAAAGCATTTGTTTGAGGAGTATATTGGATTTAAGACTCTGAATTTGTTGATCCAATAGTTCACCGATTAGTGTTACCCAGATTCAAAATCAAGACGAAATAGGTGTGATTTCTGAATTTTAAATTATTTTTATTGATGGTTCAATAAAAAATCATTTATTATCTTTTAAAAATGTATGTAAGAGTGCTACAAAAACTGCTTTACATGTAACGCCCCGAGTCTGTACCCCGGACGCCACACGGTGCTTACGACCCCAAAGGACCACAAGCTAACCCATGACTGGTACCTGCCATGAACATTGTATAATAATACTGAAATAATACAGAAATTAAGCTGAAATGCCATAAGGTTCATATTCTGAATACTGATGAATATAAAAACTAAATAATAACATTTGCAAAATTGAATATGTCTGAAAAGCCTCTAACTGAATTGTCTAAAAGTGGAGTTGATGGTACAAGCCCCTAACTAACTCCAACTAAAAAAATACTAAAATAAAAGAATATCCTCGAGAGATGAGGACTCACTACTGAATCTACTGCTGCTATCTGAATCTGTCTATACGCAGTCAGGAACCTGAGCGTTTGAACCTATGATATGAGACATCATAGCGTAAAGAAAAGTATGCATCAGTACGTAGAATGTACTGGTATGCTAGATGAGGTAAGGCTGAATGCAAGGGTTCATATACATGAACAATAACTGACTGAATGTATGGAATAATTGAGTATGAACACATGGATAACTGAAACTACTGTAAGTACTGAGAATACAATATTGTGCATTTATGTATGTATATACTGTATCTGAGCTTTTACTGAAGTTGAGTTCTAATTTCTGACACTGAGTAACTGATATCTGAGTTACTGAAACTAATTGACTATGTCTGACAGTCCTGATTCTGTATAACTGAACCAAGTTCTATACTGAAACTAAATCTGAGACTGTGGGAAATAATTATCTAACTGACATGCCCCAAATAAGATAACTGGGGTTCAACCTGTAACCCCAGTTGGAAGGGTGTCAGTACCGTGCCACGGGTAAAGACAAACAGAAGAGTTACCCTCATTTGGAAGGTACTCTAATGAGAACGGTGGTACCCTCAACTGGCAGGTTAAAACACCTCATCAACCCTCAACTGGCAGGTTGATGTCTCAATCTACGCTGGCTATGTAGTTCTGGAATGTAAGGACTGCTTCTAGGGATCACTCCCTCTACTGGTAGGTGAGCCACCATCCTTGGGTTTACTCGGTGCTGAATCCTACTCCCAACAAAATAGATCGTCGACTGATTACTAGACTGTACTGGATTTGACTGAATTGTTACTGATCGTGTTGACTGACTGAACTGGACTGAGTTTACTGAGTTCTATAACTGACTGAGTACTACTATTTCGTGGTGTGACTGAGACTATTCTATAACTACTGTAGCTCTAGGTAAATAGCTAGATTATCGGGTATTAGATACCCCCAGGAATCGATAGCATGAAAAGTAAGGCATAGCATGATCTTGAAAAAAGCATAACAATGTCCACTTGTTCATAATTCATGGATAGAGACATTTTATCAAACACTTGTAGGGCATAAGCTTATACATATGCTATCACATGGACATTCCATGAAACACATGGGGAGCACAACTTAATGCACATAATCATGGACAACATGTAGACATTATAACTACAATACCCAAACTTGTTAATTCAAGGATTATAACATGGGAATTACACAATTCAAGGTACATGCTATTTCAATTTCATGGAAATGAATTGTAATTACCATTGAAACGATCGAAAAGGAAATGTGAGTTAATATATGCTCTAAGGTTGAAAATATCATAAAAATCTTAAAAAAGAAGAGTCCCTTAATTACATAATTCTAAAATGGAAATCGGGAATTGAATTCATTATAAGATCTATTTATCCTTTTTAGAAGACGGTATGCCGCCACTCTCTAGAATTAATCATGGATTGAAACTCAATTAATGTCATGAACATGAATACAATCTGATTTCAAGCATGTAAATCATGAATCAATAATCTTGTAGTTTTAAAAATGGATTCTTAGACTCTATGGGTAAAATAAACTCATAGATGAACACCTAACATACCTGAGAAGATTAATTCTTTAAGGTTCTTGAAGGAATTCTTGGGATTTGTTCTTGATTCTTGAAGCTAGGGTTTTCCCCTTTTTGAGAGAGAATATTTTAATCTTGAGAGAAAGTGAGTAATAATGGGATAATAGGTTATTTAGGGATTTAATCTCATGTTTAGAATGATTAGGGCCGTGGAAAAAATACCAAATCACCCCTAGTAATAATTAAAATTTTTGTCACTGGATGCCCAAATTTAACCGCCACCGCGATGCCACAGCATCGCGGTGAGCCACTAGAATGTGGCTGGCACTATGTAAAAATGGATGACTGGGAAATTTACTCTTGGCGCAACGCAGCACCATTGTGGATCCTCGCTGGAATTTGACAACTGGGAAAACGGCCCTTGGCGCGACGCGCTGTTATCGCGGAGCTTCACTGGAAAATGCCAATTAGGAACTGGCACTGCTTCGCGATGCGGGCTTATTGCGTTGGCTTACTGGAAACTAACAATTGTCATTTGGCTGGTCTCCACGATGTGATGATGTGCCAGTTGGCACACTTCTTTACAAAAATTTCTATAACTTTTCACCTGGGTATCGGATTTGGGCAAATTTTATATCGTTGGAAAGCTGACTGAATTTCCTACACAATGGCAGGTCTTAAACTGAAAAATTCTAAGTATTTTGAACAAATTTATATATGATTATTCATGTACTGAGAGCTAAACTGAGTTAGGGAAATACGGGGCATTACAATATCCGCCCCTTGGGAACATTCGTCCTCAAATGAGACTGTTTAGTTTGAGAAACGATGATTGATTGAGTTTACACACTGAACATGCACAACTGAAGCTTGTGATACATGACTGGAACTACTGATAAGCTGAGTTTTCATACTAAACATGCATATCTGATGCATGAGTACGTGGCTGAACTGATTCATGAATGCATGACTGTCATGAAGATGATATGCATCAGTAATGAATACCAAGTTTGTGACTATAACTGAACATGGAACTGAGTAAATCTAAGAAAGGATGTTACCTTAAGCTGAGTCTGAGTTCGGGAGAGGTGAGGATACTTGGTTTGCATATCTGCCTCTGTTTCCCAAGTAGCTCCCTCAATGGACTGATTCTGCCAAAGAACTTTGACTAAGGGAACTTCTTTGTTCCTCAGTCTGCAAATCTAATGATTGAGGATTTGGATTGGGACCTCTTCAAAAGAGAGATCATTCTGAATATCTACGCCCTTTAAGGGTCACAAATACATTTGTTTAGCAAGGATACGTGGAATACTGAGTGCACTGAAGCTAAGTGTGAAGGCAACTCTAGCTCATAAGCTACCTTTCCAAAACGGCTAAAAATTCTAAAAGGATCAATATATCGGGTAATGTGTTTCTCCTTCTTGCCGAACCTCTTTACTCCTTTCATGGGAGAGATTTTCAAGAACACAAAATCACCAATCTCAAACTCGAGATCCTTTCTTCTCACATCTGCATACGATTTCTGTCGGCTTTGGGCTACCCTAATCCTTTCTCTGATCAACTTTCTCTGATCAACTAAACCTTCTCTAAGGCATCAAACACTAAATTAGGCCCTACTACTGCGGCCTCAACTACCTTAAACTACCAACTGACGATCTACATCTCATACCATAAAGAGCCTCAAATGGAGCCATCTGAATATTAGAATGATAGTTGTTATTATATGAGAATTCGATTAAAGGCAAATGGTCATCCCAACTACCCTTAAAATAAAAAATGCACACTCTTAAAATATCTTCTAGAGTCTGAATGGTCCTTTTTTCTTGACTATATGTCTGAGGGTGAAAAGATGTACTGAGGTGAACTTGGGTACCAAGATCTTTTTGGAATGCTTTCACTTTCTAGAAGTGAGAGGTAAACTGAGTACTTCTATCTGAGATGATAGACACTAGGACTTCATGTAACCTAACCAACTCTCTAATATAGAGTTTGGCATAGTCCTCGGCTGAATAAGAAGTATGAACTGGCAAGAAGTGAGCTAATTTGGTCATCCTGTCTACGATAACACAAATCAAATTATGCTGACGATGAGTACGAGGCAAACCCATCACAAAGTTCATGTTTACTTCTTCCCATTTCCATGTGGGAATACTGAACTCCTGCATAGACCCACTAGGTTTCAGGTGCTCAATCTTAACCTGCTGATATGTTGAGCGCTTGGCTATAAACTCTGCAATATGTCTCTTCATCCCACTCCACTAATAGTTCTCCCATAAATCATGGTACATCTTAGTGTCCCCTAGATGGATCGAGTAATGCGCACCGTGCACTTTTGCAAGAATTCATTGCATCAAGTCGTCTACACCTGGCACACATAGCCGACCCTGGCAACGCAACACATCATCTCTCCCTTGGGAGAAAACCTCTACTTTCTGATCTCTAAATGAATTTTTTAACTTAACTAGACTGGGATATCTGTACTGCTTCTCTTTTACTTTGGAAACCAGAGATGATTCTAAATTATTCTGCACCCACACAATACCCTCTGCTGAATCGACTAAGCGGACACCTAGTCAGGCAAGATGATAAACTTCCTGAACTAACTTCTTCTTACCATTATCAACATGAGCAACACTACCCATAGACAACCTACTGAGAGCATCTGCCACTATATTGGCCTTGCCCAGATAATACAGAATACTTATGTCTTAATCTTTCAACAACTCTAACCACCTTCTCTACCATAAATTCAAATCTTTCTGAGAGTACACATACTGAAAGCTTTTGTGATCTGTGAACACATCAACTTGCACCCTATACAAATAATGCCTCCAAATCTGTAAGGCAAACACTATTGCTGGTAACTCAAGATAATGGGTAGGGTAATTCTTCTTATAAGGCTTAAGCTATCTAGAGGCATCGACTATGACCTTACCTCTCTGCATGAGGACCCAACCCAACCCTACTCTGGATGCATCATAGTACATAACAAACCCCTCTGAACCATCTGGAAAGGTCAAAACTGGAACTGAGGTGAGTCGAGTCTTCAACTCCTAAAAACTCTTCTCTCAAGAATCTGACCACTGAAACTTAACTTTCTTCTGAGTCAATCTGGACATGGGGGATGCAATAGACAAAAACCCTTCAACAAACCGATGGTAATAGCTAGTTAAACCCAAGAAACTCCTAATATCTTTTGGAGAAATGGGTCTAGGCCAGTTTCTTACCGCTTCAGTCTTTTGAGGATCAACCCTAATGCCATCACCAGAAATAACATGACCAAGGAATACTACTGAACTTAGCCAAAATTCACACTTACTGAATTTGGTGAACAACTAATGGGCCTTGAGAGTTTGAAGTACAATTTTGAGGTGATTTACATGATAATTCTCGCTATGGAAATAGACAATAGTATCATCAATGAAGACTACAACGAATATGTCCAAGTACTGCTTAAACAAATGATTCATTAAGTCCATGAAGGCTATAGTATAATGCCCTGAGTCTGTACCCTAGACGCTACATGATGCTCATAATTTCGAAGGACCAAATGCTAACCTATGGTTGGTACCTGCTGTAATAACTGTGTAATAATACTATGATAAAGCAGAAATTTGGCAAAAACTTGCCATAAGGTTCAAAAACTAAAAATAAATACTGAAAACTAAATATTAAAATATCTATCTGGAATACTCTAGTTTGAAAAGCCTCTACTGTCTAAATCCTGTAGTTGATGGGACAAGTCTCCAACTAACTATGACTACTAAAAATAAACTGTGATACTGAAATAATAATCATGTCCTCGAACTATGAGGACTCACCACTAACTCTAACTGCTAAAAATCTGAGACTTCTAAGTATAATCGGGATCTCGTATGTCTGAACCTATGATATAAAATATCATAGCGCAAAGAAAAGTATGCGTCAGTACTTTGAATATACTGGTATGCTAAGTGAGGTAGGTTAAAATACATGGGTTCATATGCAAGAATAATACTGACTGAATGACATGAATATAACTGAATGAGATTACATGCATGAGTACTTAAACTATAAATGAGGTCATGATAACATTGGATACTGAATTTTGAATACTGATTAACTGATATCTGGGTTTATTGATATTGTGTTACTGATAACTGAATGACTGTATCTGATAGTGTTGATTCTGTGGAACTATGCTGAGTTTTGTATTGAGCTGAACTGAGTTCTATACTAAGACAGAATCTAAAACTGAGACTATGGGAGGTAATCATCTAACCGACATGCCCCAAATAAGATAATTGAGTTGGGATCCAATCTGTAACCCTAATTAGAAGGGTGTCAGTATCGTACCATGGGTAAAGACAACTGGCTGTAGGGTCAGTCCTAGTCTAGTGGGTGACCTTTGAGATCAGTCCTAAACTAGCGGGTGATCCCTGAGTATGTTAGTCCTATCTAATGGGTGACATCTCATAACCTATGCTGGCTACGTAGTTCTGGAACTTAGGAATTGCTTCTAGGGACTCAGTCCTAGCTGACAGGTGAGTCCCATCCCTAGGCTTACTCGGTACTGAATTCTACTCCCAACTGAAAGACACTAAACTGATTCCTAGACTATACTTGGCGTAATTGAATTGTTACTGGTCGTACTGTTTAACTGAACTGAGTTCATTGAGTTCCATTGACTGACAAAATACTACTGGATTATATTAATTGACTGAATACTACTGAGTTTTATTAGCTGACCGAGTTTATTGAGGTCAAAACTGAATACTAAACCGGATTGGACTGATTTTGAGTTCTCTAAGTAATAAACTGGTTACTGACTGAATTCTAAACTAAATACTACTGGGTTCTAAACTGAATATTGAACTGAGACTGATTAATGAGTACTACTTAATTTCCTGAGTTCTGTAACTGACTGAGAGTACTACTAATTATGACATGACTGAGACTACTCTATAACTGATACTAGCTCTAGGTAAACAACTACATTGTCGGGTATTAAATACCCCTGGGACTTGATAGCATAAAAAGTAGAGCATAACATAGTCGTAAAAGTCATAACAATGTATGCTATTCCATAGTTCATTCATAGAGACATTTACTCAAACACTTGTAATGCATTAGCTTGTACATGAATGGGTAATGCATGTTAGCATGCTATAATTTCATTATTCAACTCACGTGAATAATTCATCAAACACTTGGAAGGCAAAGTACATGCACATAACACTAGATAACATGATAACATCACAATTTCAACACCAAATTCACAATCTCAAGGCTTTAACATGAATTCATATGACACTAAACATATAATAAATGATTTCACATGAATCTTGCAACTAATCATGGATTAGAAAACCCCATCAACATAATAATCATGAACATAGTCAAATCAAATCATGAATTTCATTAAACCCTTTAACTTGTAGTTTCAAAATGGTTTCTTTAACTTCAAGGGTGGAAGGAACCCTTGGATGAACACTTAATATACCTTAATGCTTGAATTCTTGAAGGTTGACGGGGTGTACGTGAGGATCGATCTTGAAATTAATGTCTTAGGGTTTTGTTCTTGAGAGCACTTTGGAGAGAATGAATTTTTTCCCTAGGAATAAATTAATTTCATGCTTTTGGGGCTGAATAGGGGTGGAAAAAATGACCCAAATACCTTTCTGGATGCGGTTTTTATAAACTGAAAGCTAAACTATCGATGCGCAGACCGACGCATTGCGTTATTGTCATTGATGCGATGGATAACATGCTGCGTTAAGTCTGCATCAGTTCACTGGAATTTTCTACTGGGAGCCAACAAAAATATTAATCAACGCGATGGACGATGTACTGCATTGAGATCGCATTGATACACTATTTTGGGTTCCTAAACATGTGTCAAACGAGGTACAAAAAATTTAAAACTCATCCAGGAACACCTACTGACATACCCAATCATGATTTAACCTAAAGATTGATATTTTGAGGTCATAATAGTCGTGAAATAGAGTTGCTAACTTATGAAGGCCAAAATAATACGAAGTCTGAATACTTAGTTAGAATTTTCTAAGTCTGGGACCCCTTAGCAAGCTTAAAAGACTAAGTTGAGCTTAGGATTTTGTGAGGTCTTATAATATCTCCCCCGTGGGAATATTCATCCTCGAAATAGACTGATTTAACTGAGAATACTGATAGATTGGACTTAGACACTGAGCATGCACAACTGAAGCATGATTTAATGACTGAAATTATTGATATACTAAATTATCATACTAAACATGCATATCGATGCATAAGTACATAGCTAAAAATGATTCATCAATGCATGACTGAGATTACTGATAAGCTGGGCTTATATACTGGACATGCATGAGTACATGACTGAACTAATTTGTGAATTCATGACTAAATATGCAACGATAATGGATACCAAGTTTATAACTGTAACTTAATATGGACTAAGCCAATCTGAGGAAGACTGTTACCTTAAGCTGAGAATAATGATGAACCTGAGATCATTTACTAAATATGTATGAACAGGAACATGAGAACATAACTGAAAATGAAATGGGATACATGAACTGAATATCATAAACTGAACTGAGCCCTTGAATACATAGCTTACGACTGAGATTGGAACTTGAGGGTCCACCTATGAGTACCCACTACTTCAAATTATATTCATTACATGAAGGGATGATGGAAGGTTAGGTCATGAAAACTCGGGAGATTATAGTGTATATCCCCCTTGGGATATTATGTCCCCTGAAGAATGCTGACTTGGCTAAGATACTGACGAAAAACTGAGATGATGCACAGGGAACCTACGAACTGAATCATGACTGCATATCAGGGATCTGAAACTGAGGTATGACACCTGAACTGAGCTAAACTCATAACCACATGATTGTTCGACCTTAGAATAGTAACATTCATGAGACTTTGGATAGTGCGACTAAATGGAAAGATGGAAAACCAACCCACACGAATATTATCTGCCTAACTGCTAAACTGAATTACTAGCTTTACGGACCAACTTATGCTGACAATTTATGTTCAACTGGAGCCTTCCTTTGACACTCTTTCTATAGAGTTCTAGTGGCTTTAGGGAGCAAAGAGTCTTGTCATGGTTGAATGAAACAGTTGAATAAGAAAATCACATCCTGGCTAAAATTCTATAATGTGAGTCGAGGCCTACGAAATATCATCTAAGATAAAGTGACTAAGCCTTATGCACTATATCTATAAATTTTCAAGCATAGATATATCCCTTGAATACTTTCTCAACTATACTCTCCATAGCAACACATCACCTGAGACTACAAAAAATATTCACATGGGTGCTGAGCACGAGTGTATAACCTACTAATTTATCTCATTATCTGAATGTCTGATAGATGAATATTAGGCATGTAAGACTAAACTATACTTAGTCTAAATAATGGGACTGAAACTATATAGTATCATGCCTATGAGGCAAGGACTAACTGAGTAACATGAGATAACTGAGCATGAATTCAAGACTATATTATTTGAGAATGCAAGACCAAGTGTATAACATGATTTTGAAATAGTCTATAAATTAAGGTACTGAAATACTGATAACTGAATAACTGATAACTATACGCTATGGTCAAGCAAACCTAAAACTGAACAGAGTTTTTGATCTAATTACTGGACTGGGTCTGGGATTGTAACTAAGATGGTAAATAAGACTGTAATTAAGACTGTAACTAGGACTGAACACACTACAAGGCATGAGTGCAAAACTCATGAGCTGCATGACCTGAGTTTGGAGTTTCTGTATTCATGGAACATAATTCGTAACACTGAGTGAACTGGAACTCCTTATACTAGGAATTGTAAGTGTACATGATTTTCATTAATATGCATGAATAATCGGACATTTCCTATATACCTATTAATGAAAATCATGTACACTTACAATTGTAATAATCGAACTGATTTTCATTACTACTACACTCTGAAGGCCTGAATTTTTGAGATGTCATAGTTGAAAAGTTCCTATATACCCATCGACTATGATAGACTGACCCACTAGGGTGGAGACTGGGAAAGGTACTGTTAATATTTGGTCTGACCTAAAGTTGACGGCTATGCAAAGAGTTATAAAAGAAAAAGAAGCTCCTAGATTTAAAGAGGCATAAACATGTAAATGGGAGATCTGTAACATACTAGTGACCATATCAGGAGAACTTTCCTGATCCTGTCGGGACTGAAGTGCATAGAGTTTGTTTGGGCGTTGCCTACTGGTGGCACTGGAAGTGGCGCCCTACCAATTCGGGGATCGAACTGAACTGAAGGACGGTTGGACTAACCCTATTGGCGTAAATCTTTTCCCCTATGGGTCATTAATCTACACTCCTACATCCTATTTTTTGGCTTGCCACATCTAAAACATATATCACTACCATCTCTACACGCACCTAGGTGATGTCTACTATATTCTCCGCAAAGCGGATAGGTAAGACCCCTGCTCATACTATCCTGGGCTTTGGAGCCTAGCGCCCCATCATGACTATCATTCTTGAACTTTGGTACTGGCGCACTAGATAAGGATAGAGCTGGAACTAAAGATTTTGGATAAAACTGGGAACGGTTATCGCCCTCTGACTTAGGCTAATTGAAATTGAAACTACCTATTCTAGCTCTCTTATTCTCTCTCTCATTCTTTTTAAGCTTCTGCTCCTCAATCCGTTGAGCATAGACCATAATCCTAGATATGTCTATCTCTTTAAACAATATCACAGTCCTACACTCTTTGACCACACTCTCTGACACTTAGATACAAACTTGCTCATTATGGGCCTATTGTCTGCTACTACATGGGGAGCATACCTAACTAATTGAGTAAATTTGAGAGAATAGTCATTCACACTTATACTGCCTTGCCTGATATTGATAAACTCTAACACCTTGGCTTCTCTCAGCTCTAAGAGAAAAAATCTATCTAGAAAAGCGATAGCAAACTCTTCCTACTCTATGGGTTCTATATTTATACCCCTATCTACCTTTCACTACTTAAATCACGTATGGGCTATATCTTGTAGCTGATAGGTAGCTAACTCAGCACTCTCACCGGAAGTCACTCTCATAATATCTGTGGCTTTTTAAACCTGGTCGAGGAACTTATGTGGATCCTCTTCTGACTTAGATCCCGTGAAGTAAGGAGGGTTTCTTTGGGTGAAGTCCCGAATCCAGGATAAAACAGTATTGGCCACTAGGTTGGCCTAAACAACAGTTAACCATTCGTTGTCAGGTGCTATTGAATTGGCTAGAGTAGTAAATATGACCTTAAATTCCTATTCTTCTTCTGTTCTTCTTGGGAGGCATGTTCTGTAAATGAAAGGAAGAAAAAGATTTGATTAGACTGAGATTTTAACTGAGCTCACGCTCCCTCGCGTGACATAAATACTAAAATAAGAAAACCTTTTCCTAAAATATCTCATAGCCTCTTGTCCATAAGTGTGGTGCGCTATACACCCATGCACAAGACTCTACTAGATGTGACTTTCAGAATTCCTAGAACTTTGTTGAATCTTTAACTCTGATACCAAGTTTATAACGCCCCGAGTCTGTACCCTGGATGCTACACGGTGCTTATAATTCCGAAGGAGCACAAACTAACTCATAACTGGTACCTGCTGCAATAACTGAGTAATAATACTGTGATAAGGCAAAACTTTAGTGGAAAATTTCCATAAGGTTCAAAAACTAAAAATAAATACTGAATACTGAAAAGTGAATACTAAAATATCTATATGAAATACTCTAGTCTGAAAAGCCTCTACTGTCTGAATCCTGGAGTTGATGGGACAAGTCCCCAACTAACTCTAATTACTAAAAATAAACTGCAATACAAAAATAATAATCATGTCCTCTAACTATGAGGACTCACTACTAACACTGACTGCTAAAAAACAGAGACTGCTAAGTATGATCGGGAGCCCGTGCGTCTGAACCTATGATATAAAATATCATAGCGCTAAGAAAAGTATGTGTTAGTACTTTGAATGTACTGGTATGCTAAGTGAGGTAGGCTGAAATACATGGGTTCATATGCATGAACAATACTGACTGAATGACATGAATATAACTGAATGAGAGTACATGCATGAGTACATAAACTATAAATGAGGTCGTGATAACTCTAGATACTGAGTTTTAAATACTGATTAACTGATATATGGTTTACTAATACTGTATTACTGATAACTGAATGACTGTATTAGACAGTCTTAATTGTATGGAACTATGTTGAGTTCTGTACTGAGTTGAGCGACTGTGTCTGACAGTCCTAAATCTGTAGAGCTGAACTGAGTTCTATACTAAGACTGAATCTGAATCTAAAACTGTGGAAGGTAATCATCCAACCGACATGCCCTAAATAAGATAATTGAGTCGGGTTCCAACCTGTAACCACAATTAAAAGGGTGTTAGTACCGTGCCATAGGTAAAGACAACTGGCTGTGGGTTCAGTCCTAGTCTAGCGGGTGAACCCTAAGATCAATCCTAAACTAGAGGGTGATCCCTGAGTATGTCAGTCCTATCTAACGGGTGACATCTCATAACCTATGCTGGCTATGTAGTTTTGGAACTTAGGGATTGCTTCTAGGGACCCAATCATAGCTAATGGGTGAGCCCCCATCCCTAGACTCACTCGGTATTGAATCCTACTCCTAACTGAAAGACACTGAACTGATTCCTAGATTGTACCAGGCTTGACTGAACTGTTACTGGTCGTACTATTTAACTGAACTAAACTGAGTTCCATTGACTGATAGATTACTATTAGAATCTATTAATTGACTGAATACTATTGAGTTCTATTATCTGATCGAGTTTACCGAGGTCAGAACTGAATACTGAACTAAAATGGACTAATTTTGAGTTCTTTGAGTACTGAACTGGTTACTGACTGAATTTGAACTACTACTAGGTTCTGAATTGAATACTAAACTGAGACTGATTACTGAGTACTACTGAATTTCTTGAGTGTTGTAGCTGACTAAGAGCACTACTGATCATGACACGACTGATATTACTCTGTAACTGACACTGGCTCTAGGTAAACAACTATATTTTCGGGTATTAACTACCCTCAGGACTCGATAGCATGAAAAATAGAGCATAGTATAGTCGTAAAAGTCATAACAATGTATGCTAGTCCATAATTCATTCATAGAAACATTTACTCAAATACTTGTAATGCATTAACTTGTACATGAATGGAGAATGCATGTTAGCATGCTATAATTTCATTATTCAACTCACATGAACAATTCATCAAACACTTGGAGGGCAAAGTACATGCACATAACACTAGACAACATGATAGCATCACAATTTCAACACCAAATTCACAATCTCAAGGCTTTAGCATGAATTCACATGACATTAAACATATAATAAATGATTTCACATGAATCTTGCAACTAATCATGGAGTAGAAAACCCCATCAACATAATAATCATGAATATAGTCAAATCAAATCATGAATTTCACTAAACCCTTTAACTTGTAGTTTCAAAAAGGTTTCTTGAACTCCAAGGGTGGGAGAAAACCCTTGGATGAACACTTAACATACCTTAATGCTTGAATTCTTGAAGGTTGACGGGGTATACATGAGGATTGATCTTGAAATATTAATATTTGCCACTAGGAGCCAACAAAAATATTAATCAATGCGATGGATGACGTGCCACATCAAGATCGCGTTGATACACTATTTTGGGTTCCCAGACATGTGTCAAACGAGGTCCAAAAATTTGAAACTCATCCAGGAATACCGACTGACATCCCTGATCATGGTTCAACCTAAAGATTGATACTTTAAGGTCATAAGTGTTGTGAAATAGAGTTGCCAACTTATGAAGGCCAAAATAATACTAAGTCTGAATACTTAGCTAGAATTTTCTAAGTTTGGGACTCCTTAGCAAGCTTAAAAGACTAAGTTGAGATTTGGGTTTTGCGGGGTCTTACATGCAGGGGCATTTTTTAGACCAAAGGACATAAGTGGAAACTCAAAGTAACCATACTAGGTTCAGAAAACTATTTTTGGAATGTCATATTCTCTGACTCTGAGTGGATGATAGCCTGACCTGAGGTCTAAATTAGAAAAGTAACTAGCTTCCTGAAGTTGGTCAAACAAGTCATCAATTCTGGGAAGTGGGTATTTATTCTTGACTGTGACTTCGTTCAACTGACGGTAGTCTAAATACATTTTGAGAAAATTATCTTTCTTATGCACGAATAAGACTAGTGCACCCCATGGGGAAATATTGGGTCTGATGAACCCCTTGTCTAAAAGGTCTTTTAACTATTCTTTCAATTTTTTGAGTTTTGTTGGTGCCTTTTGTATGATGAAATAGATAAAGGCTAATTATCTGGAAAAAGGTCTATTTCAAAGTCAATTTCCCTCTTAGGAGAAACTCCAGGAAAATCTTCGAGAAATACATTTGATAATTCATTTACTACTGGAACTGACTCAAGACTAGGGGTCTCTTAACTAGAGTCTTTGACTTTCACAAGATGATAGACACATCCCTTGGATATCATTTTTCTCATTAGGTATGAAATCAACTGACCCTTAAGCTCTATAGTACTACCCCTCCATTCAAGGACTGGTTCATTTGAAAACTAAAAATGAACAATTCTTTTCTACAATCAACTGAGGCATAGCATGAATAGAGCCAATCCATGCCGACAATGACGTCGAAATCCGTTATCTCTAACTCTATTAAGTCTACTGAAGTGACTTTCTGAGATATTATAATCGAACAATTTCTGTATACTCGTCGGGCTATGATGGACTGACCCACTGAGGTAGAGACTGAGAAAGGCTCTGTTAAGATTTCTGGTTTGGCTTTGAAATTGACTGCTATGTAAGGATTTACAAAAGACAGAGAAGCTCCTTGATCTAATAAGGCATAAATATGTAAATGAAAGATCTATAATGTACTAGTGACCACATCAGGAGAATTTTCCTAATCTTGTATGGACTGAAGTACATTAAGCTTATTTGGTCGTTGCCCACTGGTGGCACTGGAAGTGGCACCCTGCTGATTTGAGTGACTGAACTGAGTTGAAGGACGATTGTACTGATCCTGAGAACCTAACTGAGGATAATCTTTGATTCTGTGTCCTGTATTACCACACCCAAAACAAACATCACTGTCAGCTCTGCAGACACCTTGGTGGTTTCTGCCATATTTCTAATAAAAAGGATTTATTCGAGCACTGCTGACACTACCTTGATATTTAGAGCCTAGCACCCTATCTTTGTTACCAATTCTGAACTTAGAGACTGGAGCACTGGCTAAGGACAGAGTTAGAACTGAATACTTTGGACGGAACTGGGATCGGTATATTGGCATTATTAATGAGTTCATAATACCATCGACTTAATTTATTGAAAGTCTTAGATGAAGCATATATTCCTGCAGGCACGAGTGTCAAGAATCTAGTTGTAATGAAAGGAAATATTGTAGGAAGATAACGCAAATCCTTCAGTGAGAAAGAGTGTCATTTGAGGAAGTGATGCATAATAAAGGCTTACACGCCACTGTTATTTGTTGGGAATATGTGATTAATCGGGTATTGATAGATGACAACTTTGGTTTGAACATTTATCATCTTTCCTCATTGGTTCAAATGGGCTATGATTTATGGAAAATTCGCCAAATCCACGTAAATGTGCGAGCATTTAATGGAGGGCAAAAAGATACCATAGGTGAAATTGATTTGTACATCCAGATGGGACCTACTGAATTTAAGGCTAAATTTCATGTTATGGATATCCATCCTAGTTACAACCTGCTCTTGGGAAGAACATGATCCATGGTGCAAAGACAGTTTCATCGATCCTTCATCAGTTATTGAAGTTTATTTGGGAGGATCATAAAATAGTCATCTAAGCGGAAGGAAGCCATGCAATTATCCCAATGGTTATGCGTCGGTGATTGAGGATATCTCAAAGGGTAGTAGTTTTTATACTGTGGAAATTGTGAGTGCTGCAGTGAAAGATCTAATGCCCAAAGCTCCAATGCCTTCTGTCTATAAAATGATTACAACTGTGGTGTTAACAAGTGGGTTCGAACCTGGTTAGGGCTTGGGTAAAAATCTGGAAGGAATTACTGAGCCCATTATGGTCCCAGAGAAAGCATCTAAGTATGGTTTAGGATACCAACCAATAGAGGAGATGAGTTTGAGGATAAGCCAAAGACGAGTCTGCCTAGGCCCTTGCCGCTCTTGTACCAGTCATTCCTGTGTATGATATGTCAAATGATGATGGTCTTGGGGATGGGATAGGAAATCTGTTCGAAGAATGCAATATTGTACCAGAAGATTTCTCGAAGTCCAGTAGGGTGAAAAAGTTTACACCAGGAGAGGCTTTACAAAACTGGACCTCTACTCCCCTCATAACTCATCACCCATCTGGGTAGATGAAAGGGCAATTACCAGTAGTTTTAAAAAATTAGTGATGATTTGGAGGAGGCCCCGTGATCCACCCTTTTATGTCTCAAATTTTCTTTTTATGTTTACTACTTTCAAAAAGGCATGGGCCCATATTTGCGCGGGTCATGAGCCATAGTTTGTAATTATCTCCAAAATTTCAATGAAAAGGTCTCCCTTTATTTTAAAAATTATATTAAAACACCATTATATTAGTATATTTTATTATCTTATTATCATCTAACTTGGTTTGCTTATTTATTACAGTAACAGTAACTTAAAACCTGCCAATGTCATGTCATGTCAAAGTTTAGATGAACAAAATGAGGGGAATGATGATGATTGGCAAGAAGGTGATGAGGAGAGATTAGTGAAAGATATAGATGAGTTTGAGAACAAAGAAAATCCCAACCTAGAGGAAACTGAAATAGACAACCTGGGGGATCATGATGAAATCAAAGAAACAAGTGTTAGTGTCCACTTAGCAGAAGCACCAAAAAGAGAACTCATTCACTTATTGCGGAAGTACATTGACATATTTGCTTGGTCCTACGATGATATGCTGGGATTGAGCACTAACATTATGTCGCATAAGTTACCGATCAATCCCGAGTTTGATCCAGTTAAGCAAAAAATGTGAAAATTCAAGCCAGACTTACGTTTGAAGATCAAGGAAGAAGTGACAAAGAAAATTCAATCTAAGGTTGTGGAGGTTGCAAAATATCCGACATAACTAGCCAACATTGTCCTGGTGCCAAAGAAGGACGGTAATATTCAAATTTGCGTTGACTAGAGAGATTTGAATAGAGCCAGTCTTAAAGATAATTTTATGCTATCCAACATCCACATCCTCATCGATAATTGTGCAAAGTATGAAATACAGTTTTTTATGGATTGTTTTGCTGGGTATCATTAGATATTGATGGATGAGGAAGATGCAGAAAAGATAGCTTTCATCACGCCCTGGGTGTTTATCATTGCAAGGTAATGCCATTTGGTCTTAAGAATGCGGGTGCAACATAAATAAGATCTATGATGATGATTTTTCATGATATGATTCATAAAGAGATTGAAGTGTATGCGGATGATGTAATTATCAAATCCCGCGAGAGTTTGGGTCATCTAAACCATTTGGAAAAAATCTTCAACAGATTAAGAAAGTATAATTTGAAGTTGAATCTTACTAAGTGTGCTTTCGGTGTGCCAACCAGGAAATTACTAGGGTTCATAGTTAGCAGAAGAAGCATCGAGCTAGAACCATCCAAAATCAAGACAATTCAAGATTTGATGCCGCCAAGGACCAAGAAAGAAGTGATGAGTTTCCTGGGCCGTTTGAATTATATTAGCAGGTTCATTGCTCAGTTGAAAGTCATATATGATCCAATTCTTAAGATGTTGAAGAAAAATGCATAGAATAAGTGAATAGAAGAATGTCAGAAAGCTTTTGACAGAATTAAGAAATATTTGTCCGCTCTGCCAGTTTTGGTCCCACCAAGGAAAGGAATCCCGTTGTTTTTGTACTTGTTAGTCTTAGAAAATGCTTTCGAGTGTGTCCTCGGGCAACATGATAAGACTGGTAAGAAAGACAAAGTCATTTACTACTTGAGTAAAAAGTTTACGCCATATGAAGCTAGCTATACTCTTGTAGAAAGGATGTGTTGTGCTTTAACCTGGGTCTCACAAAAGTTGAGGCATTATCTATCCTCATACACAACATATCTCATTTCAAAAATGGGTCCATTGAAGTATATATTCCAAAAATCCATGCCTACAGGAAAGTTAGCTAAGTGGAAAATGTTGCTGAGTGAGTTCAACATTGTGTATATGACTCAAAAGGCAATCAAGGGGCAAGCCTTAGTAGATTATTTAGCAGAGAATCCATTTGATGATGAATATGAGCCACTTTGAACTTACTTCCCAGATGAGGAGATTTTATTCGTGGGCGAAGACATTGCAGAAATTTACCCCAGATGGAGGCTATTCTTTGATGGAGCGGTCAACTTCAAAGGTACAGGAATCAAAGCAGTTTTGGTGTCAGAAATAGGACAACACTATCCAGTAATAGCTAAGTTACATTTCTGGAGCACCAATAACATGGCCGAATATAAAGATTGTATCCTAGGGCTCAAATTGGCGCTTGATATGGGTGTTCGTGAATTGCTAGTAATCGGAGACTCAGATTTATTGATTCATCAGGCACGGGGAGAATGGGAGGTAAAAAACTCCAAGATTACTCCTTATGTGGAGCTGGTGTAGGGATTATGTGGAAGATTTAATGAAGTTGATTTCAGACATATCCTAAGGATATAGAATGAGTTTGCTGATGCTCTGGCCACTATATCCTCCATGATTCAGCACCCGGATCAGAGTTACATTGAACCTTTGGAAATAAGCTTGAAGGAGCAACCCGCGTATTGTGCACACATTGAAGAGGAACCTGACGAAAAGCCATGGTACTACGATATTAAAAGGAATTTAGAATCTGCAATATATCCTGAAGAGGATAACAACAATCAAAAGAAGACAACCTGGCGTTTGACAAAGAATTATTTTCCAAGTGGGGAAATCCTTTTTAGGAGGACTCCGAACTTAGGATTCTTGAGATATGTCGATGCAATGGAAGCAACAAAATTAATACAGAAATTATATGCTGGAGTCTGCGGGCCCTACATGAATGGGTTTGCCCTTGCTAGAAAGATCATGAGAACTGGTTATTTCTGGATGACTATGGAAAATGATTGTAGCAAGTATGTGCAGAAGTGCCCAAAATGCCAGATACATGGAGATTTGATTTGAATGCCACCACATAAGCTTTATGGGATGAGTTCACCTTGGCCTTTCGTAGCTTGGGGTGTGGATGTTATCGAACCGATAGAGACACCGGTGTCAAATAGGCATAGATTTATTTTGGTTGCTATTGATTACTTTACTAAGTGGGTTGAAGTTGCTTCATATAGAGCCGTCACCAAGAAAGTGGTTGCAGATTTTGTCAGAAATAACTTTATTTGCCAATTTGGAGTACGATTTACTTGATGAATGAGATTTATGGTTAGTTCAAAATCATTCATCGCAACTTGATCGTCCACAGATGAATGGAGCCGTGGAAGCCGCCAATAGTAACATTAAGAAGATCTTAAGAAATATGATAAAAAATTATAGATCATGGCATGAGATATTTCCCTACGCTTTGCTGGGGTATTGTACAATAGTTCGAACCTCCACCAGGGCAATTCCTTACTTAATTATTTATAGGAACGAAGCTGTGATGCCTGCCGAGGTTGAAATACCTTTTTTAACAATTATTCAAGAAGCCAAACTAAGTAACAAAGAATGGGTTCACGCTCGCTATGAAAAACTCATAATGATTGATGAGAAGAGAATGGTTGCCATGTGTCATGGTCAGTTGTATCAACACAGGATGATTCATGCTTTCAACAAGAAATTATGAACTCAAACATTTTAAGTCGAGTAATTAGTTCTCAAGTGCATATTCCCTCACTAATAAGAGTACAAACGCAAGTTCTCTCCGAACTGGCAAGGGTCATACATAGTTCGTAAGGTGATATCCGGATGAGCTCTGATTCTATCTAAGATGGATGGCAAAGAGTGGATCAAACCAATCAATTCCGATGCGGTAAAAAGATACTATATTTGAAGGATGTTTTACATTTTGTTTCCTTGATATATTTGTAATCGCCTTTATAATAGTATTTGTTTTTTAATTTGTATTTTCCTAGAATCCCTTCTTTTTATGTACGAACTACGTTTGACCTGAATTCCCAAGAAAGTGTCGGTTAACCCCTTAGGAGAATTTATCTTTTCCTTTTATATACGAACTACATTTAACCTGAATTCCTAAGAAAGGGATACGTAGACAACCTATGTCAACTTCAGTCAACCCCTTAGGAGAATTTATCCTTTCCATTTATGTATGAACTACGTGATGACTTGAATTCCCAACAAATGGGATACGTAGGCGGACTGTGTCGGCTTCAGTCAACCCATTAGATTTTTCTATATATCCCTAGCGTAGTCCTAAACTACGTTTGACCAGATTCCTACTTCGACGGGATACGTAGGCGCCCAAATGGATCGGTCATGTAACCCTAGGAAATGGAAACTAAGGTAGAATTTTCGAGAAGAAATCTTAAAATTTACAAGAGGAAGATCATCATCCAACAAAGAGAACGAAGACCAACAAAGACTTCGGATCCTCTTGAGTTGATGTCATATCAAACAACTTTAATCTGGGGTAGAAATTTTGAGGAAGGCCTCAAAATTTCCACGAAACACTGGAATATATTTCAAATTCCCCAGCACTAGAGGTCAAAGTCAAACTTTTGAAGTCACCAGCTGCAACAAAGTCTAGGTAGACTTAATCTTCGGTTATGACATAACTGTTTGAAGAACCCTCTAACAATGATGATTAGTTTGAAATTCCTCCATCGGATATAGCCAAAACCAAGAGGAAGACGTTCGTTGAGCTAGTACATGACATGACTGACAAAGATTTTCTAAAGCTTTTATAGAAACTTTTGAAACTATTTTCTAAAATTACAACTACTTTCAAAAATCTATATAAATATTTTACTTAGTGATTGACTACGCATCTATTAGAACAGGGTGTCGGGGTGGAGGTACCAACATGACGGGGCACCTGAAAGATGGCGAGGAGCAATCCGAGGAGCGAAAGAGGTCAACACGGAGTAGTTTCACTCAAAACTAATTACTTTTCTATGCATGCAGGGATCAATACACAAAAATAAAAGTCTTTCAAAAATCCCCGAGCAAGTCGGGAGCCACACTAAAGAATATGATGCTCAAGAATGGTATTTTCGGTTAGCCTCAAAGACGAGTTAATACTCATTTATCAAAGACCTTCTGAATTGTCTATCTCATTTCTTGAGACCATGAAGGACAAATAAAGGCGCCTTATCTTCTTTATAAATATTGTATTTAGAATTATTCTAAAAAACAGTTGCTAGCAAAAGCAACTTTGTGTCTACTGACTGTCTACCTTGAGTACAGGTACACATATAAAGAAAACACAGACAAACGAATTCAAGCCATTGTATTTTCATCGCCAAAAGGGCCATTGCATCTAATATCTGATGACACGTGAGATAGCATACGCTAGCGTCGAGGATATCATCAGCATTAAATATCTGATGACACATAAGATAGCATACAGTGGCATTAAGGATATCATCAACATTTAATATCTGTTGACACGTGAGATAGCATACGCTGGCGTCGAGGATATCATCAGCATTTAATATTTGTTAACACACAAAATAGCATACGCTGGTGTCGATGATATCATCAATATTTAATATCTGTTGACACTCGAGATAGCATATGCTAGCTTCAAGGATATCATCAATATTTAATATCTAATGACACGCAAGATAGCATACGTTGGCATTGAGGATATCATCAATATTTAATATCTGTTGACACGCGAGATAGAATACACTAGCGTCGAGGATATCATTAGCATTTAATATCTGTTGACATGCGAGATAGCATATGCTGGCATCATGGATTATCATCAGCATTTAATATTTGTTGACACGCGAGATAGCATACACTGGCGTCAAGGATATCATTAGCATTCAATATTTGTTGACACACAAAATAGCATACGTTGGCATCAGGATATCATCAGCATTTAATATCTATTGACATGCTAGATAGCATAAACTAACATCGAGAATATCATCAATATTTAATATCTGTTGACACGTGAGATAGCATAAGCTGGTGTCGAGGATATCATTAGCATTTAATATGTGTTGACACGCGAGATAGCATATGCTGGTGTCGAGGATATCATTATCACTAATACATATTGAAATGCAAAATAGCATATGCTAGCGTTGAGGATATCTCATCATTTTATGAATCAACATCTGAATGCATCAAAAGCATGCAATTTGAAGGGACGCCTTTAAGTCGCTACCTAAAGACGGGTGATATATGAGATTTCCTAGAAATTGACTATTTGAGGGTCATCTATAAGGCATATTATTTAAAATAGGATAGTGTGAAAGATTACCTATGAGTTGATAGCCCATAGGTCATTCGTAAGCTGCAACAATATCCTAACCGGATAGTGTGCAAGGTTACCCAAATATCGATAGTCCTAAGGTTATCCATAAGTCCCAACTAAATCCTTACCGGAAAATATGTGAAATCATCAAATTGATAAGTCCAAGGGTTCTCTATAAGCCGCATCATATCTAGGATCAATTATTTGCAGGACTACCCAAGGACTAGCAATTTGAGAGATATCTATAAGTCATATTGTATCCAAGGTCGGATGATGTGCAGGAATACTTAAGAGCTAGCTATTAGAGGGATATCTATAAGCCATCTCTTATCCAAGGTCGAATAATATGTAGGATCACCTAGAAGCTAGCAATTTAAAGGGTATTTGTAAGTTGCCTCGTATCCAACTTTAAATAATGTGCAAGATTATTCAAAGATTGATATTCAAGGGAAATCTATAAATCTTATCGATACAAAAGATGCGCAAGAGTTACCCGAGGTCATATGAAAAAAATCAATATCAATAACTGAAGAGGTTATCATTCCATATGCAACAAGAATTATAGGTGTCCAAAGGAGTTGCCGCATCAGCACAATATTATATGGTTACAAGGACCGCTCTGCATAAAGTGTCGTTGGTATCCAAAAGGCCACCCCACTTTGAAGACATATTCACTCAATGAATGAGCTAAGAATGCAATAACCAAAAGGATTGTTGCGTCTGTTATTGCAAGTTATTTCCTTCCAAATAGATATGAAAGGAGGACTTCACCTTTTAGGTAACAACTCACGTGGAGAAATGGTAAAAAACTAAATACCCCTTTCGTGAATTGTGTTTATTACTAATGTTTTTATTTGAAACATTGTTGAGAGAATCTGAGAGGATGAAAATCTCAAATCAAAATCACAGGTGAGGACGACTCCAGATAGGATGCAGCACAACGTGGAACTCTTTCTTAGTAGTAAAACGGGATATAGTTTAAAGAGAGACGTCAAACTATCTGGATACGAGCTAAATGATGATCACCACTATAATCCAACCACACCCCTATTCGAAGGCACGTGGGTATTTTGAGATATTCTAGTTTCAGCTTTACCTTTGGAATATTTCTAAACTCATACCGAGGGTAAACTTTTTTTTCTTTCAAATCTGAGTGATAGGACACCTAGAGTTTTGGAAATTATGTCTAGGTAAATTCTCACCTATGGATGAGAAAAGATCCACATTCATGGTTAAGAGGTTACAAGCCTTTTTCCATAATCAATCAACTCGTCACTCATCTCGATCCAAAGATCCTCTGAAATAAAAGACCATCTTTTCTACCGATTGAGTTAAACTACAAGCAGTCTGATTTCCTGAGTCTCGAGGATAAGTAGGCTGCGATCTATGTAGAAAACTTGAATGCATTCCAACCTCCCCACAAATCCCTCTATTCCCTAGCTTTTAGATTTTGTCAAAAACTCAAAAAATTGAGATAGCTGGTAAATTTTTAAAAATCATGCTTTAAAACAAGCTTTATGAACTACAAGTGGCCCGAATTCTCATATAACCTGATATATGTAGGAAAACTGATACCGAGGTCTGGCCATAACTCTATAAAACTCGTACGAAAGCCAACCTCTTTCAGATTCAAATTTGTGGTCGGCCAAAAAATTAAGAACGTCAACTTCCCTTTGCCCAGGGTTTCTTGCATTCACCCAATCCAAAGGAAGGGGATAGTTGTTGACACCTAATTTTTGCCCTTCACGACTAAATTTAATCCTGAGTTTCTTTGATTCTTACTAAAATCAAAATATTTATTTCATCTGAATAAAAACTATTCAAAATATTTTTCGTGCGTCATTTTGTCATTTTGTCATTTTAAGTAGCGATTATATATTTTTGTGTTCAATTATTCAAGATTACATAATTTGATTACTTTAAATGGGATATTAGACTTTAATTAAGGATTATTTTGAAAATAAATATAATGAATAAAATCTTGATCTTAATATAATTTATTCAGATTCGTCCCTTAACCCAACGTCAATAGCAAAGACCCAATTCAACCCAATGTCTTGCCTCACGCGTCTCACGCAATAGTAGGACAAAGAAGGTCCAAAAATCTTCTAGAACAAGTCTAGGTGTCGTCTCCAACGAATAATTTTGCAAATTTTGGATTAATCTGTACGAATTCGTACATATTTGGGAGAATCCCATTGGCTCTTGAATATGATTCCCTTTCCCCAATTTTTATTGGTTGTCCATTTTTGAATTTTACCCATATTTGTACAAGTTATTAGCTAGAATTCCTATCAAAAACTTGAATTCAAAAATTCCTTTTGTTTTATCCCAAAATTGCCCTTTAATTGCCTTGGATCCCATATCGGTAGAGCAAGATTAAGGGTTGGGTCTTTTTATTTTATAAATAGCTCTCTTGAGAGCAAAAAGGGGGGTCCGAAAAAAGGGGGGAAATTTTATGAAAACAAAAACATAAGAAAAAAAGTGAAAGGAAGAAGGGTTTTTTTAGTGAAAAAAAAGAAGAGAGAAAAAATACATTCTGTTTTCAGCATAAATTCTTGAAGTCAGTAGGCTAATCATTTTTAGGAAGATTTTTTCCGGTGGTTTTCACAATTCCGACGAAAACCTGCAGTCCCGATTTGCTGCTCTTAGAAAGGTGAGCGTTTTTCCTTTTGATTGTTTCGTGTTTTTCCTTCTCTTGTTACTATTTTGAGAAAGTATCTTAGTAATCGAATTCGACGTTTGATTTTGGTGTTGAGCTAGCTGCTACCCATTTTTCTTCCTCTTTTCTGTGTTTATATGTATTGTTTTGTGTATGTGGTGGGATGATACATAAATATGCAGTGATAGTGTGTGTATTGTGCTTAAATAAAAATGAAGGAGATCCCCATTGCTGAGTGTTGTTGTTATCAAGATTATAAATTTTTTGTATAATTGAATTTGGTCTTGTTGGTTGTCTTTGATGTTGAAAAATCCATCTAGTTTGCAGATTCTTTCTTGAACCTGGTTTGTATCATTTTTTTCTCCCATTTAGATAGGGATTTCAGGGTCTAAAACTTTTAAAGTTTAGCAAGATCGTGTCTTGGAGAATGGCTGAGTTCATTTTTGTTTCCCAAAAATTGGTATAGACCGAGGGACCAGGCTTGATGCATCATTATGATCCATGATAGTTAACTTTGTTATTTCAAATGGTAGATATCTTGGGGATTGTCTCATCATCATCGCAGTTTTCAGTTGTTTGGGGGTTTCTTCGGTTTAAGATGAGAACTTTGAAAGTTTTGTTCTGCTTATTTTCTTACTGGCTACTCAGTATTTGTTCGTATTAACTTAGCCGCTGCTTGTTTAGACACTCTTTTTTCAAATTGGCATGTTTTTTTCCTAGTAGTTTTAATGTCCTTCTTGGCTCATCTATTTGTAGATCACCGTAGGTGCAGTTTCAAGATTGGTATGTTCGGTTATAGTTGCAGATTCTGCTATAATTATAGTAAATGTATTCTGCCTACTCGCTTAGTTCTAGCTAATTTGAATGGTTATTTTGTGCAAAAAATTGAAATGTTTCTTTGTTCTCTAGCAGCTAATTGCCTTGATGTTGATTGGTTGTTTAAATAAATTTCTCGTATAATGAAAAAATCAGTAGAGTTACCATTACATTAGGGAATTACAAAAGCCTTGATCTTTAAAATATCAGGAAAATCCTTAAAGTTATTTCTAGATCAATGACTGTTAAGATGAATAAAAAGTTATTCCCTTTTGTTTCCCTTCTTTTTTTGGTTGATCATGTATTTATTTGCTTCATTCTTCTTTCTTTGCATGTAAATCCATTTTGGAGCCCAAATGGGTTTTCCTTTTGCATTTCTAAATGGTCCATTGAGGCCCACTAGGTCTATTGGGTCAAGCCCAAAAGGAAAATCAAAGCTGGTTACGTTGTGCATGGATACAAGAAGATGGAAGAAAAAATGGGTTGAAACCCATTGGCAAAAGTAGCTAAGAGACTTAAAAGTCTCATGTTATTTGTTATTATTATTATTTTATTTTACTTTATTTAATTCATCTATCTTTTATTTATTAATTCATTCATTTGGGGCCTCGAAGCCAAAGTTGTAAACTAATACAGGTGAAACGGATTTTAGGACAAAGGGCTCGAAAGTATAGATTAGGACAGGTGAAAAATGGACCAAAAGCCCAATTATATTAGGACTGGGTGATGGATTTGGGCTTAAGAGCCTAAATCATTTATTCCTTCTCCTCCCATTTCCCTTTTATGTGCTTATTTGCTTTTCATTTGCTTAGACTTAGTTAAATCCCTTGCTAAAATCACTTTATTTTTGTACAAAGCTTTTTCTAAAATCACTTTCTTTTCAAAAACCAACTTCTCTTTTTCAAAGTTAGTCAAAGATGGTTTTCAAATAGTCTGGATAACCGCAAGTTAGCAGATGTTTTAGGTGCCTTAAAACCTTTCTAAAATGTTAATAGGAACCAGTACTTAGAATCTTCAAATTTAAACGATTTTTCTATTTTGGATCATTTAAAGTACTTTATAAAGGTTTTCTTAATTCCTTCTCAAAGAAATTAAGTGGCGACTCTCAAAAGTTAAAATTTTAGCAAAAACACACCCAATCGTGCTATTGAAAATGTATATTTTGTAAATGGGCTAAAATATAGTCTTCTCAGTGTATGACGGATCTGTGATAAACTAAAATAAAGTGAAATTTATTTCATATGGTTGCATTGTGACTAATCTAAATTCTGGTGAAGTGATTTTGAAGGCAAAAAAATACAAGAAAATGTACGTGATAGACCTGAACTCAGTTTCAGGTGATGACTTGACATGTCTCAGTTCCCAAAGTGATAACACTGAATTGTGGCATTGCAGATCGGGATATGTAAGAGTTTATGGAATTCCCAACGTAAAGTTTGCAGAAGACCAGGTCCTCATTCAAACAGAAGAAACATGTCAGTACCACCTGACCTTTTAAATTGCTCCATATTGATCTTTATGGACTTGTCAAGGTTCAAAGCAGAGAAGTAAAAAGATACATTTTAGTAATTATGGATGATTTCTCAAGGTTTACTTGGACCTTATTCCTAAGGTCCAAGAAAGAAACCTATGGAATATTCATAACTTTGGCAATACAATACAAACAAAGTATGATGCTAAGACAGCCGGAATCAGATTAGATCATGGTACAAAGTTTAAAAATTCCAAAATAGACCAATTTTGTGTAGAGCATGAGATCAACCATAATTTCTCATCACCCAGGACTTCTCAACAAAATGGAGTTATAAAAAGAAAAATAGGCCCCTGATAGATACTGTAAAGACAATGTTGATAGTTTTTGATCTCCTAAAAAACTTCTGGACTGAGGCAGTAAACACTACCTTTCACGTAACAAAAGATGCTTGATTAGATCAATGTTGAATAAAACATCCTATGAATTATTGAACAATAGAAAACCTAAACTGGGTTACCTAAGAGCCTTTAGATACAAGTACTTTGTCCTAAATAATGGCAAAAATAATCTTGGAGAGTTTGATCTCAAGAGTGATGAGGGAGTGTTTGTTGGGTACTCATCAACAAGTAGAGCTTATAGAATATTCAGCAAAAGGACTCTTTGTGTAGAAGAAAATATCCATGTCATCTTTGATGAATCAGGAAGCAATAAGGATTTAAGAAATACGGATGATACAGAACTAGAAGAGCTTCCTCAAATTCAGAAAGACTCATAAAATGATGAAGTGAAATAATCAAATAAATAGAGAAAATAATGAGAATCAAGATAGTGAAGAAACTGCAGATAATGACACCAAAACTAGTGAGGGACCAGGTCCTTAGGCAACTAATCATTACAACACAGACTCATAATCTCATGAGTCTGATGACCAGCTAAATGAGGAGCCTGGACCAAGCCAACTTGAGTCAAATATCAGATAATCCAACTAGATCATCTCATCCCTTGGAGAATCTTACCTCCACTTTGGATTCTAAGATGCAAACCATATCCATAGTAAGAAATCAGGCTTCCTTTTTAGACTTTATATCCACTATTGAACCTAGGAATGTTAAGGAGACACTTAAGGATACTGACTGGGTAATTTCTATGCAAGAAGGGCTAAATCAATTTGAAATAAGTAAGGTATGGCATCTACCTAGTCCCCAGACCTACTGACTGAACTCTTATAGGGACCAAGTGGGTCAACAAAAAAAGAGAATGGACATGGGACTATTCTTAAAAACAAGTCTAGATTAGTTGTGTAGGGGTACAACCAAGAGAAAGATATTGATTATGATGAGACCTTTGCCCCTGTAGCAAGGATGAGAGAAATTGGAATCCATATTGCCTTTGATGCCTATATGGAGTTCAAATTATTTTGAAAAGATGTCAAGAGTGCCTTTCTGAATGGATATCTCAAGGAAGAAGTCTATGTCAAACCCCCCAAGTTTTGAGAATATTGATCAATCCAAACACGTCCTGCAATTAGTCAAAGCCCTGTATGGTATTAAGCAAGCTTCAAGGGCATGTTATGGAAGACTTTTTAAATTTTTTCTTACAAATGGGTTCAAAAGAGTAAAGATTGATAATACTCTTTTTCTAAAACCAAAAGGAAAAAATTTGTCATTTATCCAAGTATATATTGATGATATAATTTTTGGAGCAACCACAGACACCATGTGTGAAGATTTTACTAAGCTCATGAGGAGTGAGTTTGAAATAAGCATGATAGGGGAGCTCAACCAGACTCCTACAGGGACCATGATTTTTAAAGAAAAATACATCAAGAAGCTCTTAAATAGATTTCACATGAGTAAGGCTAAGCCAGTTGATAACTCCATTAGAACCAATTGTAAACTGGATACTGATGAACCAGGTCCCAAAGTGAATGAAATAATGTATAGAGGGATCATTGAACCCTCTTGTATATGATAGGAAACATGTCTGATATTGTATTCAATGTTAGAATATTTTCAAGATTTTAACTTGTTCTAAGGTATCACACTTGAAAGATGCTAAAGAATTTTGAGATACGTAAAGGGTACAAGGGACCTGGTCCTGTGCTACCCTTCAGGTGACTGTTTTGATCTAATAGGTTATGTTGATGCAGATTTGACAGAAAATTACTTCAGGAATGGCCTATTTCTTAAGATCCTGCCTAATCTCATGGGGAAACAAAAAATAGAATTCAGTAGCCCTCTTAATAGCTAAAACTGAGTATATTGCTACTGCCCCTTACTGTGTTCAACTATTATGGATAAAGCAATAGCTTGACAACTTTGGGATAATCTCAGACTCTGTGACTCTACTATGTGATAGCATTAGTACTCTCAACATGGCTAAAAAATTTGTGCAACACAAAAAGACCAAGCACATTGATGTGAGACATCACTTTCTCAGAGATAATATTGAAAAAGAAATCATCTTTCTGAAGTTTTGCAAGATTGAGGATCAAGTGGCTGACATCTTCATAAAATCGTTACATAGGGATCATTTTGAAAAGAATAAACTCAAACTTGTTCTAATCAATATGAACTGAGTTTTGTACAACCAATTTTATCTCATCTTATATTTGCTAAATTAGAGAGCAGGTAACCAGGTTTTAAGTCATGATCAAGTATAATTTAATTTCATACCTTTTGTAAGTATAACCCATGGTGAATGTGTCAAATGAAGAAGTAGTCTGACAAATTAGAAAAGAAAAACTTCACAAATTTTAGGGACCAGGTCCCTAATATAAGGTTAGTATTTTACACATTACATGATTTAAAAATGCTAAAAGTAATTGCTAAGTGCCATGTGTTTTATTTGACTTTTCTGACCATTTTCCATCACTCTAATAAGCAAAGCGGTGTGGCCAACAGGTACCAGGCACGTCACTTCACTTTAATCTTAGGCGTCGCCCCTTTTTCTTCTACTTAAATGCATTCTTAGACCATTTTTTTTCTTTATTAGTCTTTCTCAAGTCTCTAAACATTTTTACTAACTCAAATCCCATCTTTAGAGGTATGGTATGGTATGGTATGGTATGATACAGTATTTAAAAATTTCACACGGTAATTTTGATATTCGATTTTAAAAACACTATATCATTACTATACCATATTAATTCGGTATGATTTGGTTTTTTGATATTCTATTTTGGTATTTTGTAGTATGGTAATTGGTAACCATAGTTTGTTTAACTTCAACAATATATACTCGCATAATAGAGTATTATTATTTTGACTTTTCAAAAGTACGTCTCAATATTATTGTAATTACACATTACATATGAATAAATATTCAAAAAGAAGTACACATAACTCTTTTTGTAAGTCAATAACACAAAAAAAAATATTACAATCAAGATAGAGTAGCCAAAGTTTCAATGTCTTAACATTTTTATACTAATACTAAGTTTTATATTTGTTTATATATATATATATATATATATATATATATATATATATATATATACGCTCTTTATGTAACTATTTACTTCAGAATGGTATTCTATATTTAGGTATATCATTTATAAACATCGAATACCGTACCATATACCAAAAAAATTAAGATGTGTACAATATACCATACCAAATACCATATTTGAAAATTACGGTATCAAAAATTCTGTTCGGTATGATAATTCGATATATACCAATCATGCCCCCCCCCCCCACCTATCTTGTTATTTCTCTCTCACAAAGTTCTCATCTCTTTATATCTCCCTCTCAAAATTATTTTTTTAAAAACCAGCAAAATATCTCTTCCTTCGTCCCTAATTCAGACACCCTCAGAAGAAAATACTCCTTCCATCGAGTCTCCTCCAATAAACTCCTCTCCAAACATTGAAAATCCATTCTCTAAGCACATTTCTCTACCTGCATCAGACATCGATGCTCTATTTGGATCACATATCAGTGAAGTGCCCTCTTTGTTCATTTCTCAATCATCAATTAGCATAGAAACTCTTGAAATGCCATCTCCAACTACCAACTCTTCTTCTTCACCATCTGTGACTCCCAATCCTAAGGCCTCATCATCTAGTATTGTTTTTCAGTATGGAGCCCTGCCTGAGGTTCTTACGAACTAGGTCCCTGAATCTTTTTCATTCAAGAAGCCTTGTTCAAAGATGACCTACTTGAGAAATATGGGAACCTCCTAGCAGCGTGAAGGCTGGGGCAGATTGGGTGGATTATAACCTCACTTGATTATCCTGTGACCCAAGGGGATTTTAATTTCTTTCTATAGAATCCCCTCCATAATTCCTAAGCCCCAGATATAATAAAACCCTAATTTCTGCCAGTGTGTCCAAAAACATACTTTATTCTTCTGTGAAAGATGATTGGGAGGAGGATGAATTAGTAAATAATATCTAGAATAAAGTAGGATAAAAGGGGTACGAGGGAAAGGACCAGGTTATTGAGAGGCCATTACAAAATTCTTATAGCACTAGAGAGGCAACAAAGAAGCTAATGAGTAATACTTTAAAGTCTAGTAAAAGGGCCACCACTCGAAAGAGGGATGCTAAAAAAAGTCTAAGGGAGAAAAAGTTGTTTCTCCTTTTGAGAAAGTTTTTAATGTGGAGGATAAGAATAGGGAGGAGGACACTAATAATGACATTATTATTACCATAATTAAGAAGCATAAGGATGTGGGAAGTTAGAAGCCTACAAAATCTGTGCACCCAATCAAAAGGTGTAGGAGAGAAAAAACATTTTAACCAAGAGAAAAAGAAAAGAGGTGAGTAAGGGACCTGGTCCCGAAGCTGACCCACACTCATATAAAGGATTGGTCAGTTTGTTGAGGGACCATGTAACTCTTCTAAAAGAATAAAAGTATAGAATCCTATTCAGAATCTCACTTGGAAGGAGAGGAATCAAATCCTCAAGTCCTAAAAAGTGTTGACTGGGAGGGTCTTTGATCATAGCATCTTTGAACAACCTGAATGTGTGAGTTAGTTGAGTTTATACAGCATTAGAATTAGTTGTATTTGCATGTAAATCCTATCCCCGCAGTTCATGAGTCCGTGGTCAAGGATTTCTTCTTCACAATAAAGTTTTGCTGAAGATGGGTTGAGTTTAAATTCAATAGTGTACAGAGTGAAAATCTTTTTAGATGAAATGTCTATTGGAGATATTTTGAATATCTCTCTTGATGATATTAGGTCAGTGAGGAATTAACAATACTCATTTGAGTTTATTAAGTTTGCATCAAAAGTTGGTGGAAACTCCAAAGACTGAGTAAGAAAGAAGTTCTTAATAAGAGAGCTCCAATTACTCTTTGAATTTGTAAACAAAGTTCTACTGCCCTGTTATGAGAAATGCATACTTACTTCAGTAGTGGACCTATTTCTCATGAAAGATCTCAGCAAATTCAAGTTGGTTAATCTACCCGCCTTGATGATTGAGATTATACACAAAGTCATGCATATTAAGGATGGAAAACATGGGCTCCCTTATAGGTACTTTCTCACAGGGTGTTTAAATACTTCAAAATACAGTGTGAGAAAGGCATTTATGGTATAATAAAGCAAGTGCTTTCCATGAACACCTTGATCAAAAATAAATGTGTGAAAGACAAGGTGGAGACCAGGTCCCAAGTGTCTGAGTTATTGGAGATTCAAGAGCGTTTGACTTGAGGATTGGAGAAAATAAGGGTGGTTGTGGCTACTAGAGATGCTGAGATCATATAGATCAAGGCAAGGATACAATAGTTATCTACTGAGGGACCTAGTGCCTCAAATAATCTGAAGGCTGAAAATAAAGAGTTGAAGGCCCAAGTTGCAGCACTCGTTTCTGAAGTTAAGAGTCTCTCAATAAATTCAAGGACATTACCAAGAAGCTCCTAAATGCCCGCGTACGGAGAGTGCTCGCATGGATATGTTTCTTAGGTCTTTTGCCCCCAAACATCCATCCACTTAAGCCCCGTTATACCTAAGCCTTGTAGTCATCAGTTTCTCTTTTTTGTGTGTCGTTAACCTAAGTCCTATGGCATTTTTAGTTACTTAAGTATTTATATTTTGTATTATGTGTATGGTACTCTCTTTATTTCTTTAATGAAGTAATTCTTTTCTTTGTCTACTGTCTATTGTCTACTTTTTTTCCTTGTTGGTTTATTTATTCATGTCAGTGTTGTCTCAATGACTATGAATTAATCTGCTTTGCCTATTGCTTAACTTGATTTATTTTTTTTCTTTTTAATGATACCAAAGGGGGGAAGATGCTCTTGGGTGTACAAAATTTAGTTAGTAGTGTAAAAGGATTTCCCGGGACCAGATCCTTGTAATAGGGTGTATCAATTGTATAATGGTTGCATAGGGAATTCTTGAGTGATTATAGAAACACGGACCTGGTGATAGGGGGAATAGTTTGTCATTACCAAAAAGAGGAAAATTGTTACACTCTTGGAGTTTTAATGATCTACAAACTATTTCACAAAGGACCTGCTCGACGACTAAAGTTAGTATCTATGGGACCTGATCCCATATGAAGTTGCTCTCTTAAGATGACAGTTAGGTATAGTTGGAAGTTGTACTGTTCTGCAGAAATTGGTAGCATTGCAGTGGAGGTATCCAACCTCGACCAATGCAGATGTTCTAGGTTTTGTTGTCTCTTACAAAAGTACTATTCACATAAAACAAAATCAAGTTTTTTGCACATCAAGATCTTTCTCAAAAAGCAAAAGTTGTCGCATATTAACACTGGACATACCTCAATAAAGGACCTGATCAAGTGCTCACTTAGTCTTGTTGTGTCTTGAGTCTTTTGTGTTTTTCTCTTATATTACAAATTTACTCCTAAATTATGAAGGATAGTACATTCATATCTTTTTTAAGTCTTAGCTTGAGTTGTATTAGTTAGAGTTAATTGATCTAGTCACTTTGTATTTGGTCAAGTTTTTCTTTCCATTTTGGGTGGTGGTTTTGTCCTGGGTAGAGTTACTTAGGACTGGTGACTAGAGTTAGTCAGTTGAGTTGTAGTAAAGTTATTACAAGAGGTTAGGATTAAGAGTTTGATCCTCATGATTATTGGAGTCTATAATCACTTTGTTGCTTGAAGATTAGTGAAGCGTTGAAAAATCCTGTGAGATAGATCGTGGTTTTTCCTCCCTTGAACAAGGAGGTTTTCACGTAAATATAGCATGTATTTACTTTCTTGCATTGTTTTTTTTCTTTCAAGGGACCTAGTCCCCTTATACTTGGTGGACTCATATATTTCCTCACCGATATGGTGTGATTGTGTTATTACTTTTTTTTTTTCTCAGTTAAGCATAGGAAACTCCAACTTAAGCAGGAACTGACCTAGAAACTATATTTAAGGACACTCTCGTCTTATCTATAATATATTAAAAGTGTGAAGACCCTTAGAAAAGTGATTTGAACTTTTTAACCTTCATTAAAACACTCTTTTTTAGACAAAATCGTCTTTTTATTATTTTTTAAATTATAATTATACGTAAATACTAAGAATATATATTTTTGGAAAAATAAAAAATCACCATTATTAAAAGAGTCCTAATTGTAGTACCTTATAGTTGGCAAATAAATACAATCGTAGAAGTAAAACAAAATTGCTTTATTAATCTAGAACTGTACAACTTGTTTATATATTTTTGGAAAAATAAAAAATCACCATTATTAAAAGAGTCCTAATTATAGTATCGTATATTTGGTAAATAAATACAATAATACCTTATTTAAAACTTGAATTCAACGTGTTTCAATCAATTGCTGCTATGTTTTGGTGGTAAAACTTTATTAATTAAATATTTTGTTGCTAGATTACATCTTTAAGCTCTGGATAAGAGTTGAACACTTATCAACAATATTGAATCAAATTGTTTGCTCCATATATTTGGTGGTAAAGACAATCTGGTTGGAGACTGAAGTTTTTCGATCATTATCATATTATTTTATTATAGTTTACCGATCGTAAATGATTGTCGGTTGGGTTTGAAGAATTTTTTCAAGTAAAAGTTAGTTTTAATTGCATTATTTTGATATCTTTATTATTGTATTATTTTATTTTAACTTACAGGTAGTCGATGAATGTTGATCGGCTTTGAAGAATTTTTTTAGGTAAAAGTTAGGTTTAACTGTATTATTTTAATATCTCTATTAGGGTATTGTTTTGTGGAAGTTTACAGGTCGTAGATGAATGTTGATCAGCTTTGAAGAATTTTTGTTTATAAAGGTTAGGTTTAATTGTATTGTTTTGATATCTCTTTTATTGTATTATTTTGTTATAGTTTACAGGTGGTAAATAAATGTCGGTTGGCTTTGAAAAATTTTTTTAGGTAAAAATTAGGTTTAATTATATTGTTTTGATATCTCTGATTTGAGAATTTTTTTTATGAAAATGTTAAGTTTAGATGTATTGTTTTGATATGTCTATCATCATATTACTTGTTGTAGTTTACAAGTAGTAGATGAATGTCCGTCGACTTTGAGAAAATTTTTGTGTTAAGGTTAGATTTAGTTGTATTGTTTTCATATCTCTATCATTATATTGTTTTGTTAAAGTTTACAAGTTTTAGATGAATGTCAATCGGCTTTGAGAATATTTTTGATAAAGGTTAGATTTAATTAAATAAATTCTCCATCTTTACATATTCAAAAGATGTTGAATTTAATTATTATATGCATCTTTATCAATTTAAACAAAAATTCTATTAGTTTAACATTTGAACTCATTAAAGTAAGATACACGCGCGAAGCGCGTACACCTAAACTAGTATATATATATATATATATATATACATACACACCTTATAGATAATCTTTTCTATGATTTCTTACTTGATTGTTTTAACTTCTTTATATAAAGAAGTCTTGTGTTATTGTCTCTTTTCGCAGTTTTTTTTCTCCTTCACTCAGTTAATGCCTCAAATAAGAGAGATTCAATATAAAATGCAATGGGTATAATGTTTTCTTTTTTACTTTATAAATTGGTATAGTATTTGTTTAAAATACGTCCAATTCAACCTTTATAAATAAAAGATAATTAGTTAAATTTTATGATTGAAGAATTTGAAATTATCATACAAAATTATTTTAAATGGGACATGAAAAATAATTCCCAGCTTTATTCATTGGAAAATAATGTTACTAGTCGTTATATATATTTTACTTTATTTTGAAATTTGCAGAGTTGAAATTAAATATGGAATTATATTTGATTATACTTTTTGTAAAGTATATTTATGTTTGAGTATAGTTTTTTCCCTTTTATTTCAATAGGATAGATTTTATAATCTATATCTATATCTATAATCTATAATATATTAAAAGTGTAAAGACCCTTAGAAAAGTGATTTGAATTTTTTACCCTTCATTAAAAAACTCTTCTTTAGATAAAACTGTCTTTTCACTATTTTTAATTTATTATTTAATTATTTTTTATTATATTAACTAGACTTCCTAAAATATATGGTAGGATAATTAATTAATATTTTTTTTTACTAGACTTCCTAAAATATATGGACTCCTAAAGTATATGGTAAAAGAATTAATTCATATTTTCCTTACTACTGCTCAATTAGAAAAATACTCCTAAAATAGGACTATATTAAGGAAATAATTCTATAAATATCGATATGTATGTTAAACTAGAGAACAAACGGTTTTCTTATTGGGAGAAATGATTGATGCTCATCTAACTTGATTCGATTGCAAGTCTAGATTGGTGGATGTTTTTGTTTTTATTCAAAATCATTCTTTAGGGTCAAAATTTTTGCGCTGACAAGAATTAGTTGGATCAAAATCGAAGTTTTATGATCATTATTATATTTTTTTTATAGTTTACAGGTCGTCGATGAATGTCAGTTGACTTTGAAGAATTTCTTGTATAAAGGTTAGGTTTAATTGTATTGTTTTGATATCTTTATTATCTTATTGTTTTATTTTAATTTACAAATGTTAGATGAATGTGGGTCGGCTTTGAATTTTTTTTTAGGTAAAGGTTAGGTTTAATTATATTATCGTACTATCTCTATTAGTTTGTTATTTTGTGGTAGTTTACAGTTCGTAGATGAATCTCGATTGGCTTTGAGAAATTTTTGTGTGTAAAATTTAAGTTTAATTGTATTGTTTTGATATCACTTTTATCGTATTATTTTGTTGCAGTTTACAGGTGATAGATAAATGTTGGTCGGCTTTGAGAAATTTTTTTATGTAAAGGTTAGGTTTAGTTGTATTATTTTGATATCTCTATCATCGTATTATTTTGTTATTATCTACATGTGGTAGATGAGTGTCGGATGACTTTGAGAAAAAAATTATGTGTAAAGATTAGATTTTAATTGTATTATTTTGATGTCTCTATCATTGTATTATTTTGTTGCAATTTACAGATGGTAGATGAATGTCGATCGACTTTTAAAAATATTTTTGGTAAAGATTAGGTTTAATAAATAAATTCTCCATCTTTACATACTCAAAAGATATTAAATTTAATTATTATATTCATGTTTATTATTTAAATAAATATCCTATTCAATGTAATGTTTAAACTTATTAAAGTAAAGTACGCGTGCAAGGCGCATACACCTAAACTAGTATAGCTAAATACATCTTTAATAATAAAAATGATCTGGAAACTAGGCTATAGGTTGTTTTTCAAATTTGAATATAACTTTAAGTTGAATATGAATGTTGAACTTTAGTAGTAGAAGGAAACTTGGGAAGCCTTTGGACTGGCTAGAGGAATAACTTTGCCAACTACATTTACAGTTCCAAATGCTTAATATATTTTTGATTGAAAAATTATATAACATCACAACTTTTTTTTTACTAAACTACATAAAGTTCTTATCTTATTTATTAATTATCTAATTTATTTTTAAAATAACAGTCGAATGCATCCACAAATTCAAAAAAATTTGGATACATAATTATAATTATGCATCTCCCTTTAATTTCTATTAATGTATTATGTATTTCGATCAAATAGTTTATAAAGTAGATGTATCTCAGTAATCAAAATTATGTATCTCAACTTTAGAATTATGTATCCGAGCAAAAATAGAGTATTGAACTGTTACATTACTAAGTTCAAAATTATGTATCTCAACTTAAAGGCAAAAATGTACCTCCCAAACTTAAAGACAAGTTCTATAGAGTGGTGGCTAGATAGACTTTGTTGTATGGGGTAGAGTGTTGGCCTGCTAAGAAGGCACACATCTAGAAGATGAAGGTGACAGAGATGAGAAGCCTAGGTGGATGTATGAGTATACTAGGAAATATAGGATTAGAATTGAGGTTATTCGAGATAAGGTAAGAGTGACATCAGTAAAATTCAAGATGGGGGAAGCGAGGTTCAGATAATTTGATCATGCGATGAGGAGGGGCGCAGATGCCCCAATGCGGAGGTGTAAGAGGTTGGCTAGTGATACGGGTCAAAGAGGAATATTAGCACTCGAGGATATGAAGGCGTGAGGGAAGACCCGAGCTTGTGGGGCTGCCTAACTAAGGAACAAGCTTTGAAGTGTAGAGAACAAGTACCAACACTCCAAAGCTGTCCAAAAAGCCAAGCCCCTTTGTTTGGGCTCATTAAAGGCCTTTTGGTCATTTAGGTAACAAGTGTTGCCCTAGACTATAAATAGAATAATTAAGTCATTTTGTCATTTAAACTTTGATGATATGTTTTGAGAGCACCATGGAGTGTCTTGCAAGGTGGAATCCTTGTGTTGGTAGCTTGTTTAGAAACGTTGGTTGCTTGGGGATTTTGATTCCCTTGAGGTCACGTAAGAGATAGGTTTATGTTGTGTGTGGTATTAAAGGTTCAAGAGTGGAATAAGCTCTTGGGTTGTTAATATTACATCTCCATTTGTCTATCTTTCTATCTCTAATTTGTTCTAATCGTTGGTGTTCTTGTTCTAGTATTATACCTTTGTTGTTGTTCATCTTGTCTTCATATTGATGTTTTTAATCTTACTTTGGATTGGCTGTTTCGATGTTAAAACACACCCTTTATCTCGTCATTATTGTTGTTCTTGTTGAATCCGAGTGTGGTCTCTAAACGGTCCTTGAATCTTCAGATTTGTGGAATATTTTGAGTGTATTTTCTTGTCTTTTTGATAATTCCGATATCATTTGGTATCAAAGCCATCTTTGGTTTTGTTCCTACAACACCAATCTTGGGCTCCCTTGGTTGAAAATTAAAAAAAAAAGGTTGAAAATTGAAATTTCCAGAAAATTGTAAAACTATCCATATGGTGTTCTTGGCCTAAAATTGTGTTATTGTTGTGTATTGGCCAAGAGTTTTTGTTTGTTTAGTTGTTTCTAAGTGTTGGATTTCTTGTTCACTAACACTTTGTATCTAAAATCTAAACTTGAGTTTGAACTTGTTGGAGTTGTTGTGAACTTGAAGAGTGGACGATTGTTGTTCATTGTGGTCTTAGCCGTGACTTGTTGTCATTGTTGTTGTTATAGGTGGACGTTTGGATTGTTAAGTTCTTGGTGGTTGATGAAGATGTTCTCACAACCTTCATAACTTGATGAATAAAGTGACTACTAGATCTTAAAAAGGTGAAAGGAAAAAGGTGAAAACTTGTTAGTCTTGTAAGACTTGAAATCATCCAGCAACTAGTCAATCACTTCTTAACATCTTTCCTTGTTTTAGGGAATTAGTGCAAAAAGTCAAGTCTTCCATTCTTTTGAATTTGAAGAGGATTTCAAGACTTGTTTCCCTCCAAAACAATTCCCACCAATTCCAAATCACCAATTGTTCAAGACTTTCAATTTTGGAAAATCAAAAAAATTGTTAGGCCGCAACCAATACATGACTGCCACGTCATTGTTACTGTTCACACAATAAATTTTGGCTCAAATTTAGATTTTCTTAGTTTCTTATTGTTGGTTCCTAGTTTCATTTGTTGACTCTAATAACTAATCGACTAGCTAGTACTCCTCTACTAGATTGTAAATTAGTTTTTGAATACGCTTCTTCGTGTTAACGTTGTCTGTTTTGTGCTTTTCTCATTTTTGAGCCATAGTATCTTTTGGTTCAAGTTCGTACATTACTTATTTGAGTTATTTCAAACAAGAATCTACTCCGACCTCGAGCCACAATTGGGACTAAGTAACCTCATTGGAGTATAAACAAGTTATCAACGCTTGTGAGACCAATAGAGTGAGAACGTCAAAGTGTGAATGTGAGGAATTGTGGACTGTTTTGAGTTGACTCATGGACTGATTTTTGCTAACATTAACATGTTATTATTTTTATTATGTTTTAGTGTTCTTAATAGGTACTATAGCATCGGGAAAGGTGACCATGAATGATTTGATGGCTGTATAATGGGTATGAAACATGACCTTAGTAGTCGAATGGAGAGAATGGAAAGAATAATGGACCGAGTGGAGGAAAATGAAAGGGATGTAAAGCTCTCTTTGCAAGGAGTTGGATAACTTGATAGAGCATCCAAGCCTTCCTAATCAAGTTCCCGTGAATGGATATGCTCTACATGAGCTACAAGGTAATCAAACTAACTCTTGCACTCTAGTGAATGAGGCTAGTATCCAACTAAGTGTGAATGATAGTTTGACTTTAGGTTAGCCAAATGTGCCTCCATTTGGTGATGATAATGTACAACTTAAGATTGTGGAAATACTAGTTTATCCATCTAGTGTTGAAGCCATTGTAGCAAGTAATAGTACATTGTCTTATGGAAGTCATGAAGACCAACTTGTGTGTGAAAATGGTGATGTTGAACATGTTGGCCGATTGACTAAGGATGACCCTATAGTTGTTTTTGTTGTAGATCATGTTAGTATAGAGGGTGTCAATGAGTGTAATAGTGGTAGTCTTCGGGAAAGGAAGTATGTCCTCCACCTGTGTCCATGGACACTCTACCCCTTTGATCCCGGTGACCATTTGAAATATGATGTTGATTCATTTCAAACCATATTCGGGAATGACGTGTGTGCATTGTATAGGCATGGTTATGTTGATGCTAAGCATGTCTTGTATATAATTTGGGTTTCCCGTGATTGGTGTGTCATTTTTGAGAACCCGAGGGATGTTTGGTTATATGTGAAATTTGAGCCACCTTGGCATGATGCTATGATTGATTATGCTAATCCTAACCCTCATACCTTGAGGAACTTGTATTTGATTGTCCTTCCTATTATTTTTCAAGGTTTGAATTTGAGGACAAATCCTTTCTAAGGAGGGGAGGATGATACGGGTCAAAGAGGCATCTTAGCACTCGAGGATATGAAGACATGAGGAAAGACCTGAGCATGTGGGGATGCCTAACCAAGGAACAAGCTTTGAAGTGTAGAGAACAAGTCCCAACACTCCAAAGCTGTCCAAGAAGCCAAGCCCCTTTGTTTGGGCTCATTAAGGGCCTTTTGGTCATTTATGTAACAAGTGTTGCCCTAGCCTATAAATAGAACAATTAGGTCATTTTGTCATTTAAACTTTGATGATATGTTTTGAGAGCACCATAGAGTGTCTTGCAAGGTGGAATCCTTGTGTTGGTATCTTGATTAGAAACGTTGGTTGCTTGGTGATTTTGGTTCCCTTGAGGTCACGTAAGAGATAGGTTTATGTTGTGTGTGGTATTAAAGGTCCAAGAGTGGAATAAGCTCTTGGGTCGTTAATATTACATCTTCATTTGTCTATCTTTGTATCTTTACTTTGTTCTAATCGTTGGTGTTCTTGTTCTAGTATTGTAACTCGTGACTTGTTGTCATTGTTATATCCTTGTTGTTGTTCATCTTGTCTTTATATTGTTGTTATTAATCTTACTTTGGATTGGCTATTTCGAAGTTAAAACACACTC
>NC_061111.1:75139301-75206509 GCF_002878395.1 Capsicum annuum
GAGTGTGTTTTCTTGTCTTCTTGATAATTCTGGTATCAGCTTGGGATGTGATCAAGAGAGGTAGAGGTAAACTGAATAAATATTTGAGGGAGGTGATTAGACAGGACATGGAGCAGCTCCACTTTACCGAGGATATGACCCTAGATAGAAAGTAGTGTTGGTAATGAGGTAGCACTGTCAAAGTGCATAACATGATAGCAATGGAAGAATACCTAAGTCTAAACTTTTTCTTTCAATTTTAATCAAGAATAGATAAGCAAATCCAAGTAAAACAAAGAATAGGAAGCAAATAAATCAACCACACAAAACCGTAAGACATGAATAAAACCAATCAAGCCAAGACACCAAATTTACGTGAAAAATCCTTCAATATGAAGAGTAAAAAGCCGTGGGACTAAACCTCCGCTGTAATAACTAATAGTTACAATATTATTCTCCAAAATTCACCACAAAACAAGTGCTAAACAATGAGCAACAACACAATAAGATATCACCAAAACTAGAGAATAAAAAAGGAGCACAAATACAAAAAATGCAGCTACTGTTTGGGAATTAAAAAAAGGAACTACAGGCCACCAAATCCACCTTTGTTAGTTCCTAATCAAAGGTTGAGATGTGAGGAACAATGTGTCCAAAAATCAACTCAATCAGACAAGAAACGAAATGGAAATTGCAATTTGAATTTGGTAGTTGTGGCTATAAAATTTGGGCAAAAATCTGTTTTCTTTTTCTTTATTTGGCTGCTGAAAACTTTTTTTGTGATGGTGAAATAAGACCTAAAAAGATTGATATATATGCCCTATGGTAATGGGCCTATGGGCCAAAGTGGGTTGGTCAAAATTGGACTTTATTTATCCACATAAGAAGGGAAAAAACCTATAACCCAACAATTCTCCTCCCCCCGACAATGTGGAGGAGACTATGTTAATGGGCCTATGGGCCAAAGTGGGTTGGCAAAGCTTTAGTCATCATGTCAGATCCATTATCATCCGCATGATTCTTCTTAAGTTCAAGCAATTTAGAATCTAACACATCTCGAATCCAATGGTATCTCAAATTAATATATTTAGATCGATCATGAAATGTAGAATTCTTGATAAGTTATATAGCACTTTGACTGTTGCAATAAAGCACATACCTATCTTGAGCACAACCAAATTTTCCCAAGAATCTCTTCATCCAAAGCAATTCTTTACAAGTTTCAACGGTAGCATTAAGTTCAACTTCTGTAGTAAATAGAGCAACACATTTTTGCAACCTAGATTGCCAAGATACAACTCCCCCTGCAAAAGTAACCAAATAGCTGAAGTAGACTTACGAGTATCAACATTACCAGCTATGTCTGAATCAGTATAACCACAAAGAATAGGCTTCTCTGTACCAAAACACAAACTTAGACTAGAAGTGCCACAAAGATATCTCATAATCCACTTCACAGCATTCCAATGTTCTCTTCTCGAATTAGAAAGAAAACGGCTACAATCATATCTTGTACAAACCATTGCATACATCAAACTACCAACAGTTGAAGCATAAGGAACTCTTTTCATATCTTCCTTCTCATCATCACTAGAAGGACACTATTTCGTGCTCAATTTGAAATGCATAGCCAAAGGTGTAGTGCCAACCTTAGCCTTATCCATGTTGAACATTCGAAGTACTTTATGAATGTACTTTTCTTGTGATGACCACAACTTCTTGACCTTTATGTCATGGACAATCTGCATGCCAAGAATCTGCTTTGTTGGTCCTAACTCTTTTATAGAAAAAGACTTACCTTCAAAGTACTTTATAAATGTACTTCTCTTGTGATGAACACAACTTCTTGACCTTTATGTCATGGACAATCTGCATGCTAAGAATCTGCCTTGTTGGTCCTAAGTCTTTTATAGAAAAAGACTTACTCAATTCTTACTTCAACTTCTGAATCCTGCAAGTATAATGACTAACAACAAGCATGCCATCAACATAAATCAACACAATAATAAAGTCACTATTAGAGAATTTTTGCACAAAAACACAATGGTCTGAAGTAGTCTTCTTGAAGCCCTGCCGACTCATAAAGGAACCAAACTCCCTATACCACTGCCTGAGAGCTTTTTTCAAACCATACAACCTCTTCTTCAATTTTCAAATATAGCTCTCTCTTTTCTTGACTTCAAACTTTTAGGTTGCTCCAAATAGATTTCTTCATTTAAGTCACTATGGAGAAAAGCAGTTTTAACACTAATTTGCTCAACCTCTAAATCTACACTTACAACTAAGCCTAGAACCACACGAATGGATGACATCTTCACAGCTGAAGAGAATATCTCATCAAAATCAACTTTTTTTATGGTTGAATCCCTTCACAACCAATCTAGCCCTGTACTGTAGAACTAAGTTACCATCTTCATATTTCACCCGAAAAACCCACCTGTTTTTCAGAGCTTTTCTACCTTTAGGAAGCTTAACCAAATCAAAGGTATGATTATCATGCAAAGACCTAATCTCATCTTTCATAGAATCAAACCACTTTTCTTTTCTTTACTTTCCATAGCCTCATCAAGAGTCTCAAGTTCTCCCCCGTCAGTCAAGAGTACATACTCATTGGGAGAATAACAAGATGAAGGTATTCTTTCTCTAGTACACCGTCTAAGAGAATTCTATGGAGCATCAATAACTGGTTGCTGATCAACCATATCAACTTGTACTGGAGCATCAATAATATCTTGCTGGTCATTCTGGAAATGATCATCATCTTCATTATAAACTTAATATTCATCATCGTGTAGATTTTCTTCAAGAGCAATAGTCAAAGAAACTGGATCAACATCAACTAGACTCTCACTACTCTAAGAATCGACCTTCTCATCTTTGTCAAAATCTTCAATTGTTTGGTCTTCAAAGAACACAATATCACGACTTCTAACAAGTTTCTTCTCAACTGGATCATGGAAACGATAACAAAATTTATCTTGATCATAACCAATGAAGATACACTGTCTAGTTTTAACATTCAACTTTGACTTTTCATCCTTAGGAACATGCATAAAGGCTTTACACCCAAAGACTCTAAGATGATCATAAGAAACATTCTCATCAGACCAAAATCTGTCAGGGACATCACCATCCAAAGCAACTGTAGGAGATAAATTAATAACACAAGTAGCAGTATTAAATGCTTCTACCCAAAAAAAATCTGGCATTTTAGCATCTGAAAGCATATATCTAACTCTCTCTGTTCATTTTCTCTGCTCAACCATCTAACTGAGGAGTTTTTGGAGGAGTTTTCTGATGCCGAATACCTTTCTCTCTGCAATATCTACCAAATGGACTTATATACTCACCACTATTATCTGAGCGGATGCATTTTAATTTCTTCACTGTCTGCCTCTCAACCAAGGCCTGAAAATCCTTGAATACATCAAGTATTTAATCCTTGAACTTCAAAGAAAATACTTAGAGTTTGCGAGAATGATCATCAATAAAAGTCACAAAGTAAAGTGCACCATCATGAGACCTTACTTTAAAAGGAACACACAAATTAGAATGTACCAACTCCAGCAAATGAAGCTTTCTTGAAGGCGAATGACTCTGAAAAGAAACTCTTTTCTGTTTACCGGCTAAGCAAAGAACGCACTTCTTCAACTTTGCTTGTTTCACTCATGAAAGCAAATTTTTCTTAGCCAAACTATCAATCTCCTTCTCACTCATATAACTCAACCTTCTATGCCATAACTCTAATAAAGTATCATTCTCTACCAAGTTTATCAAGCCTCTAGAAGTAAAACCCTGAAATACGTACAAATTAGACAACTTGTCACCTCGAGCCACAATTATCGAATCTTCAATAAGCTTCCACTGGATAGCACCAAGGTTGTTAACATAACCCTCATCATCAAGGTTTCCTACTTAAATCAGATCCAAGCAAACATTTGGAGCATTCTTGACATTGTTGAGAACTAGTTTGGAACCATTATTACTTTCCAAACAAACAGTGTCAATGCCAAGTACTTTAACTTCATCATTATTGTCCATTTTCAACATCTCAAAATTATCTGGAGTATAAGAAAAAAATTATTCCTTCTTTGGCGTAACATGAGAAGTAGCCCTAGAATCCATAAACCAGCTAGACGCATCACGAACAAGATTAATGGCATTCTCACTGCAAGCAACAAGAAGATCATCATTAGCAACAACAGCAACACAATTTTCATTATCGCCTTCTTTCTTTTGTTGTCTCATACCTCGCTTATGCTTGTAACATTATTTCATGATATGCCCCTTTTTGTTACAATAGTCACATATAACATTCTTGAATTTAGACTTCAACTTGCTTCTAGTTTTATCTCTATCATTCGGACCTTTGAACTTGTTTCTCTCCCTCTCTTCAGTAACCAAAACATCAAAGTGTGAAGATGAAGAAGATGAGGACTGGAATCTTCTTCTCATCTCTTCATTCAAGACACCACTTTTAATATATTCCATAGTTACAACACTACCAAAAGAAGAATTAGTCAAAGAAAATCGAAAAGTTTCCCAAGAGTCAGGTAGAGTATTAAGAAGCCAAAGTCCCTGAATTTTTTTAACTTTACACCCATTCCGAGTAGCTTGTCAAGGACACCCTGAAAATCATTTATATGATTAGAAATAAGACTGCCTTCTTTATACCTGATATTCATTAATTGTTTAAGCATGAATAATTTATTGTCAGTCTTTAAAGCATAAAATATCTCGAGCTTGTATTACAAACTTCTAGCCTGTGTCACATTCACAATATGGTTTCTAACATTATCTTCACTCCTCATCTTTCATGTATTGAGGTTTAATAGACACAAACACAAGTAAATGCATTTTCTTGACAAAGAGAAGATCTTTCATCTTGCCTTTTAAGTATGATAATTACTACCATTCAAAACAAATCATTTTGCTCTTATTTGTCTCCATCATTCAAATCAACAATCAACTTTCTGATACCACTTTGTTGGAAAAGAGGTAGAACTATCAAAGTGCACAATAGGATAGCAACGGAAGAATGCTCAAGTCTAAACTTTCCCTTTCAATTTGAACCAAGAGAAGATAAGAAAATTCAAACAAAACAAAGGATATAAAGCAAATATATCAACCAAACCAAAATGATAAGATAAGAATAAAATCAATCAAGCCAAGACATCAAATTTACGTGAAAAATCCTTCAATGTGAAGAGTAAAAAACTACGGGACCAAACCTCCACTATAATCACTAATAGTTATAATATTGTTCTCCAAAATTGACCACAAAACAAGTGTCAAACAAAGAGCAACAACACAACAAGATAACACAAAAACTAAAGAATAAAAAAAAGAGCATAAACACAAATAATGCAACTACTGTTTGGGAAGGGAAAATAGGAGTTATAGGCCACCAAATTCATCTCCGTCAGTTCCTAATCAAAGATTGAGATGAGAGGAACAAGCTATCCAAAAATCAGCTTAATCGGACAAGAAACGAAATAGGAATTACAATTTGAAGTTGACAGCTATTGCTGGAAAATTTGGGCGAAAATCTGTTTTCTTTTTCTTTCTGTGGCCGCTGAAAACTCTTTTTTGTGATGGTGAAATAAGACCTAAAAAGATCTATATATATATGCCCCATAGTAATGGGCCTATGGGCAAAAGTGAGTTGGTCCAAATAAGACTTTATTTATCTACATAGGAAGGGAAAAAAATCCATAACCCAACAAGTTGTGGAAGAGACGGATTAGAGTAGAAGGTTAGTATGAGTTTAGGATGTTGTATCTTTTGTTGTACTACTTGGTGTATCTGGTATATTGTATTATTGGATATATTAATTTCTACTGTATTTTATTTATTTTATTATTCCTTGTCTGGATTGTTTTATTTTGTGTCGGAGGTTTATCAAAGACAACCTATTTATCTCATTTTTTGTATACACCTATTCTTTCTAGATCCCACTTAATAAAAATATACTGAATATGTTATTGTTGTACAAAATACTATTTTCAAATAAAATAAAAAGTCATTCTGAAGAAAAACTATCATATATTATTTTATTATAGTAATGCATTTTGTCTTGAAGTCTTATCAGTTGTTTTTTCTTGATTTCACTTAAGTTGACGCTATATAGGAAACTGCTTTTATCTTTAGTCGACTATTTCAAAGTCTAGTTTTTTCTAGAAAACCAAATTAGTCCCCACCCCTGTAAAGCTATAGAACCATTCCTGGAACGCGTAACACAAGACAATAAAGAAAAAAACGAATCTGAATCCTCTTCTATTCAATCGCATAAATCGACTCATTGAAAATGTCGAAGTACGAGGAACCGATTATTTACTCGGCAATTCATCCAGTGACTTCACGATCATCAAAGAAGCCCCAAGTGTTGGAATGACTATTTTATCGTTGAAGAAATGATTTACGGTTACATAAATATTTATAATTTCTTTTAGATCAAAATATTTTTAAAAAAAATTCAGGTATTATCTTTAAAACAAATTAACGCATATAAACTAAGACGACTCATGAGAGAAGTATTACATTTTTACTTAAGTTGAGGGTCTATCGAAAATAACCGCTTTATTCTAAATGTCTGTGCACATATTAATCCGAAAAAACTTATCCATATCTAATGTTTACACAAAACGAATATAATTTATCATAATTCAAGTAACTTAATAAAGTAAAATACATGTTAATTAATTATAATTAAGTAAAATGAGTATCAAAGTCCAAATTCAAATACATGATATGCATGTATTGACTTAAGATAAACATTAGGTGCAAATAAATTTTAACCTAAGTTGCTTTGACTCTCCAAAATACTATCGCATCCATATTGAATCTCTAAAATTGTACTATTTTTATATTATCTGACACATACCGACATTTCAGTACTAAATGTTTGGCCATGAATTTTTTTTTTTGAAATATTATTTCACTTTAATGAAAAAAGTGAAAATAGTAGTGTTTGGTCATAAAAATTATTTCACTTTAGTGAAAATTATTTTTGAAAAAATGAAAACAAATAAAAATTTGTTTTCACTTTCTTACTACTATTTCTCTCATAAATTTTTTAAAACAAATCTAATTTAAATTTATGGTCAGATACAATGCTAACTCTAACTTCAAAAAATTATTATTTCCATAACCACTTTAAAAAGTCCGGAGCAACATAAATTTTAACCGTATTAATCTTCCCCAATTCCATTTCCAGTGGTGAACTTATATTACTCTCATACTCTGTATATATGGTTGTTGATTGGCAGCCCCCAATTCCAAGTCAACCAATAATAAAACGCCACATAGATAACACCAAAGTTGAAATAGTCGGCTTTTGAAAGTTTTAAGTTTTTCTCCCTATAAACCTACGACAATTCCATAAACGCATAATACACAAGACAAATAAACCATATACATCTTAGAAAAATTCTCTTTAATCGCATAAATCGATCATCGGAGATGTCGAAATACGATGAACCGGCGGTCGGGATCCCATACAATCCGGCGTACTCTCAGGCTCCGATGCCCCAACAACAAATCCCTTACAATCCGGCGTACCAGGCTCCGATGATGCCGCAACAGCAATACTATGTTGGTGAAAACCCTTATCAAGCAGGAATGGTTCCACCAAATGCAATATATGGAGATCCTAAAGGAATTCCGATACAACAAACTATTTACAGAGATACACCTGCTCCGTTCAATTGCCTTCATTGCGGTACTACTGGCCTCACCAACATCAAGTAATTCTTCTCTTCCCTTCTGCCTTTTAACCTGTTCAATTATTTTTGGGGATAATTGCAATTTGCAGCTTTCTCGTACAGAGGGTTTAGAAGAAATAACTTTTTGTATTCTGACAAAGTGGGGGTCTAGGGCGGGTAGGCTAGGGTATTCACAGTCCTGCTGAACAGTACTGTCTGAAAAAAGATAAAAGGAAAGTGCTAAATGACCACAATTTTTTGGCCCAAATTTGGCCACAATTGTGAGAGACTTACATAACCTTTCTCAAATACTAATAGGTAGTGTAACAAAATAACAGTGGCAGAATAGTACAACAACAATAATACTACAATTGAACTACACGAAACAATAGAGATCAGCAACAATTGAAGGACAAGCACTAGGACTGGATAGTAGAAGGACACGGGATATATTGTTGTTGTTGCAGCAATTTGCAACTTTTGTTCTCTGTTATCTGTGAATTTTTATTTTAATCCTCTTTTGGTATATGTGAGTTTCAGAAGTGAATTTGCACATTGGGATGCTTAAAACTGATATCCGAAAGACCAATACTATATTTTGATTGTAACAAAGGGAGTAAAAGTGCAAATTTTCTTTTGTTTGTCTTTAATTTGTGTGCAACTTAATTGCTATATTTATGGTATGATCGTTTGGTGATGACTTCACAGTTCACACTGAAAAGTCATTCACCTTACCTTTATTAATGTAGTTATCAATAATTCAAATGGAGTGGAATGGATATTAAGGATGCGTATAACCGACCAATCTAAAATGAAAAATCATAGTTGATTCAAACTAGTCTGGGATTGCGTTTTAGTAGTAGTAATGACAATTTTTTTGTGTGATAAAGGTGTCTTGAACATTTAGTAGGTGTTTGGTCATGGAAACTAAAACTTTTTGGAGTTGGATTTGAAGTTGGAGTTTGGAGTTGTGTTTTGCCACAAATATAAATTGGAGTTGTTTTTGACTTTTTGTGAGAGAAGTGAAATTGAATAAAGTGAAAACAAATTTCACTTGTTTTCACTTTTCCAAATACAATTTGCAATTGTTTTTGGAATTCTTATGGCCAAACACTAAAATTTTCGCTAAAGTGAAGTGAAATATTCTCTTGGCCAAATACTGCAAATATGGTAATTTTCCCACCTATGCCAGTACGGTAACTGTACCACCAAACATAGGCTAATGAAAAGAAATCACCTAGGAATTTGCTTAAGCAGTAGTACTGATAGTTATATTGTTTATTCCATGAATCCTTTAAGAATTGGAATGAACTTTTCTTGAAGTCTAATATCCTATGAAGACAAGGCCCTGTATATTTCTTGCACAGTGTGTGTATAGAATAGTTTGGCATTTTATCTGTAGAAAAGTCGCTATAGTAGTTCATTACTTATCTGTTAAGAAAAAATTAATATAGCAGTTTCCATATTTTTGTTTGTGCTTCAGTTAAGCTGCAATATCCTTTACTTGTTTTTATTCTATTGAAATCCTTCCAATTTTACCTCTTTAAGGATATTTACCAGCTTATTGTTGTACCAACACAAAGTTAAACCTCCCAACATCAACAACAAATTTGTCTTGGTCCCAAACAAGTCAAGTCAGCAAAAAGTTAAACCTCCCAAACCATGGCAGGTATCTGGTGGAATTAGTCGAGGTGTGCGCAAGCTGACTCGGACACAATAATTATAAAAAAAAAGGAAAATATAAATAGATAAACAGGTTCCTGTCTCTCTTATCCGCTAATTACATCATTAGTTTAGTTGGATGAGAACGTATCAGGAATTTGGACGAGCATACCCCTTTTGCACGCCTTCTATCTTTAACTAATGTAGGGTGTAATAGTTTTATGCATATTGGGGTATGGGCATGCAAAAACATTCTGTTACTTTATTCTATCTGTAGATAATCTTGGTGGAACCATTGAAAGCTTACCACCACTTTTCATACTATAACTTATATTTGGATTGTTGTTTGTAACGAAATGGTGCAGTTTTTGCTTCTTCGTTCTGGATCCTTCAGCAATCACAGTCCTTATCCCACCTTCGTTAATAAGAGGTAACAGGTGTGACACTTTAGTGTTACCTCAAGGGCCTATCTTCATTCCCTTGTAACTAATATTCATTAGTATTAGCTTTGCACTTCATGTGACTACGGTCAGACCATGCTTATGCAAATATTGTTGGGAACACGGCTTTATCAAGTCCTTCCATATGAGATACGACAATATTTGAGCAAATTGTTATCATTGGTTCTGAAGTTTTAGCATCAGAATCCATTTCTGAACTTGGTTTATAGTCTAGTTTATTCCTGAGTTAAGTGTACCACTGATCCTTTTGATAGCTACTTAAACGAAAGCTTTATTCACTTATGATGTTAAGCATAAATAAGAGATTTTGAATTCTTCCAGATCCCACTTTGTGTGAATATACTGGGTATGTTGTTGTCGTTGTCAATGTTGCGCGGACTCGGTGGGTTCACCGCCGAACCCGTCTCGACGCGATGCTAGCGTGGGGCGCGAGGTTCGCCATCGATTTCGTCAAATGAATCGGGAGATGTTTGACCCAACATCAACACCAAAGTTGGTTGTCGTCGGAAGGGAGAAATACCAGCGACTGTAATTATTATCGTCAACTATAACGCCCCGATTTTTTGAACCGGAATGCTACACGGTGCTCATGACTCTAAAGGACCACAAGCTAACCCATGACTGATATCTGTACCTGTACACTGCATAACATATGACTATAAATGTGGAAACATGAAATGAAAGGCCATAAGGTTCAATACTGAACATAATCTGAATAATAGCAATGTCTGAATAAAGTGGTATAACAATACCAAAACAAAACTGAAATATCGAAATCTGAATCTAGTCTGTAATCTAGTTTGAAAGTCTCTAACTATCTTAAGTAGGGAGTGGAAGGAACATGTCTCCAACTAACTCCCGACTACTGAAATCCAAACTGAAATACTGAAGTAATAAAGCAGTAATCATGTCCTCGGAGAATGAGGACTCACTGCTAACTCTGAATGCTGAAATTTGCAATGCTACTGCTGCTCTGGAACTCGTGCCTCTGAACGTATGGCGTAAAATAAAACACCATAGTGTGAATGCGTCAGTACGATTGAATGTACAATGCGTCAGTACTACTGATGTACTGAGTATACGAGTGAGGTAGGCTAAATGCAAAGGGTTTATATGCATGAACAATGTTGACTGATATGAACATGAGAATACATACATGCATAGGTAACTATAACTGAACTCGTGGTGATACTGACTACTAAGTCTGAATGCTGACAACATGAGTGTACTGATACTGAGATACTGAATGACGGAGTTCACTGATATTAATATGTAAGTCACTACTAAGTGAGGAACTGATACTGTATTACTGAATAGATGAACGACTACTTCTGGCAATTCGAATTATGAAGAACTGGTCTGATTGACTATGTCTAACAGTCCTGAACTTGAATACTGATAACGTGAGTTATGATGACTGATATAACTGATATGACTGTGATGATCAGCATAACCGATGTAACTGATACTGAGCGACTGTATCTGACAGTCTAAGTTCTGATGGAACTATCTGAGTTCCGTTTTGTATGGAATAACTGAATCTGAGATCAGTCCTATCTAGCGGGTGATCTCTGAGTATAATTATAACAAAGATGATTTGACTTAGTCTGAGATCAGTCCTACCTAGCGGGTGAGCTCTAAATCTGATGATATTGATACTGATTGACCATAGTTGAGGTCAGCCCTATCTAGTGGGTGATCTCTAAATCTGATAATATTGATATTGATTGACCATAGTTGAGGTCAGCCCTATCTAGTGGGTGATCCCGGAGTCTGTTGATAATGATAGGGATTAACTGTATCTGACAGTCCTAAATCTGTAACTGAAACTATGGGATGTATTCATCTAACCGACATGCCCCTTTCTAGCTAGTCTGGGGTCCAACCTGTAACCCCAGTTGGAAGGGTGTCAGTACCACGCCACTAGTAAAGACAGCTGATGTGGAGTCGGTCCTAATCTAGCGGGTGACCCCTGGGATCAGTCCTATACATTTAAATGTGCTAACGGGTGATCCCTGAGTATGTCAGTCCTATCTAACGGGTGACATCTTGTACCTACATTGGCTACGTAGTTCTGGAACTTAGGGATTGCTTCTAGGGATCTCAGTCCTATCTAGCGGGTGATTCCCTATCCCTAGGCTCGCTCGGTGCTGAATCCTACTCCCATCTGAAAGACACAGAACTGATTAATTGAGCTGAACTGATTAATTGAACTGAACTGATTAACTAAACTGATGCTAGTGGTATAGTTTAGCGGAGCTAAACTGAGTTTACTGAGTTCCGTTGACTGACACAATGTACTGATGTCTGAGGACTGACTGAGAGTACTGTAGTTACTGAGATTTTACTCGGAATACTGAAATCATTGAGATTACTAAACTACTGAGATTTCTGAGATTTCCTGAGTCACATGGTTGACTGAGTTCTATGGATCATGGCTTGACTGAGAGTATTGTGAAACATGACATGGCTTTAGGCACACAACTAAATTGTCGGGTACAAGTACCTCCAGGACTCTATGGAAGGAAACTGACAAAACATGACTTTGCTCTTCTTGAACACATGACCAATATTCATAATTCAAAATACCATGAGTTGGGATTTCATACTACACATAGTTATCAAAGTCTTATACATGGAAGGGAACGCACATAACAACATGCCATAAGTCCATCAATCTAGTTTCATGAACATTCCATCAACAATCGTGATGCATAACAATATCATAGAAGTCATTATTTTCATAAGGGTGTAGCATGCATTTGTCATTTAGGTCACAATTCAACTATAATACATGACTTCTAGTCTTTTAGGCACTTTATCAAACACCTTACATGCACAACTTAGGCCTAGGTGTAATCAACAAATTATTCATCATGAACAACCAAACTTACATGTTTCCAACTCATATGATATCATATATTCATAAAAACACATAAAGTTCAAACTTGGGAATCATTCAATATCAACAACATGAACATAATCCATTTACCACATAAATAACATAATATAGAATTTAAAAGAGGGTTCTTGGACTTCATGGATGAAAGGAATCTATGAATGAACACTACGCATACCTAAGGGATTGAATCTTGAAAGCAAATTGACCTTTCTTGAATGTTCTTGGATTGGGAATCTTAATTTTTGAATATCTTGTGGAGAGTGTGATGGGGTCTTGAAGTTAATTGAGAAGAAACCCTAAGTTTGTTCTTGGGAACAAAGAGGGTTAAGAGCTTTTGAAACTAAATACCAATAGCTAAGTACGTGTTTTTGGTGTTTTATGTCGTGGGGGTAAGGTTTAGGGTGAGGGAAAAAGACCAAAATACCCCTACGAAATTACTTCCCAGTTGCTGAAATTATCAGCTGACGATCAAGGCTGATAAGCCGTCAAATCTATGATAGCCCGTCAGCCCAGGTCGTCACCTGGGAGCTGATGACATGGCTGATAAGTCTTCAGAAATGTGATAAGACGTCAGATAGGTCGTCAGAAATGTGATAAGCCGTCAGAAAGGTCGTCAGAAATGTGATAAGCCGTCAGACAGGTCGTCACTCAGTTTCCAGGCTGACATGCTGGAGTAAAATGGGTATAACTTTTTGCTCCGATATCGGATTTGGCGAAATTGGTATCGTTGGAAAGCTAATTCAATTATCCATCTGTTTGTGGGTCATGAGCTCAAAAATTCATAGTATAACGAGAGATATTCTCATTTAAAGTTGACTATGGCAATATCCTTTCCAAGAATTCAATTGGTAAGGAATGTTTTGATCCGTCGGATAGCTGGGAGTTATTTGAAGCCTTAATATACATCTAAATTACTCATAAATCTATAAAAGAATCATGATGTACTATGCATGAGATTGAAACATGGCACTAATATTGGTTTGGATTTTTCGGGGTATTACATCAATGGAAGGGAAAAGGCCGACGATTGTTGTCATCATCAGAAGAGAGAAATCCGGCGATTGCTGTCATCATCGGAAGAGAGAAACCCGGGGACTGCTGTCGTCGTAAGGGAGAAATTCGACGAGTGTAATTATTGTCTTCGGAATTTGAATCGTTGGGAAGAAAGAGAAGACTCAAAAGTTAGATTCGTCAACATAAGGGAGAAGGCTGGCGACTGTTGTCATCTTCGGAAGAGAGAAATCCGGTGACTGCTGTCATCATTGGAAGAGAGAAACCCGGGGACTGCTGTTGTCGTAGGAAGGGAGAAGTTCGGCGAGTGTAATTGTTGCCGGCGGAATTTGAATCGTTGGGAAGGAAGAGAAAACTCAAAAGTTAGATCTATTCTTGTTTTTTAATAATTATATTATTTTTAAATATAAAAAGAATTTTTATATTAACATAGTAAAAAAATATGTGCTTGTTGACTTTCCAAAAATACAAGTGTATATTATATACTACTCCTAATTGAAAAAGTAACTAAAAGTTACCATAAAAGTTTAAAAAGTATATTTTTAAAATATCTTTATAACTATATATTTATAATATTTAATTTTTTTTAGCTGAATCCCCGCACCCCCCGCACTCGTATCCATACTTGGATTTGCACCCCCCGAATTTTAAAATTTAAATTTTGACGAATCTGATTCTTCGATTGGCACCCGTCTCGGAATCCGCTTCTGATGAGTTCATGCAACTTAGGTTGTTGTTGAATTCTTCCAAATTCGAGGACAATTAGTAAGTAGCCAACCCCCCTTTTCTCTTTGCATCCGAAGTAAAATACATTCTTCCAAATCCCACTTTGTGGAAATATACTGAGTATGTTATTGTGGTTGTTGAATTCTTTCAGATTTGAGGACAATTAGTAAGTAGCCAGCCCCCTTTTTTTCTTTGCCTCCGAAGCAAAACACAGACATTCTTTTCCAGAATTCTTCATGGGCTAATGTCGATTATCCAAAGTAAAAAGGTCTCTTGTAGTCCCAAAGATGCTAAAGACCTGTGCACAGAGTCATCCGGTATTTGTATTGGTGGAGGTAGCAAGTACACGAGAAAATAGTCCAGTGCGTCAAGCTGGCTCGATACCACCACTAACCACCATTACCACCACCACCACTATCACCATACCTAGTATAGTTCCACAAAGTGGGGTTTGGGAAAGGCAAAGTGTCACAGACCTCACCACTATCACCACCACCACCATCATCATACCTAGTGTAGTCCCACAAAGTGTGGTCTGGGGAAGATAGAGTATCATAGAACTTACCTCTACCTTAGAGGTGGGGAGACTATTTCCAGTTGATCCTCTGCTCAAGAAGTACAGTCTTGGCCTGAACACTATTATTGAAAAGAAAAAGGAAAGGAAAAAAAAATGCCAAAGAAATAGACTGTTGCAATAGCAAATACTTACCAAAGTAGCAATTCTAAGGGTGTGTTTGGTATGTAGGAAAATATTTTCCAGAAAACGTTTTCCAGTTTTCTTATGTTTGGTTGGATTATATGTTTTGAAAAATGTTTTTCAAACCAACTTATTTTCCTTAAATCTAAGGAAAATGACTTCTCTTCAAAAAATAAGGAAAACATTTTTCAAAACTCTCTTTCAACCTCACTTTAAAATTGAAATGTTCATACAATTCTCAAAATCATCTACCCCGCCCCCTGCCCCCTGCCCCCCGCCCCCAATACCCTATTACCTCCACACCACCCCTACCCCCACCCTGCCTTCTACCCCTACCCCTACCCTGCCTCCTACCCCTACCCCCACCCTACCCTTACCCCTACCCCCACCCCAATATTCAATTGTTTTAAAAAGTATTTCAAAATTTTTTCTTAGTCCACCCCTACCCTCACCCCTACCAGGCCCCATTCCAAAAATAATATCTACATTTTATTAAAAAATTTAAACTTTTCTCTTAACCCCCCCCCCCCCCCCCCCCCTTACAACAGCCCCTTTTCCCATCCCTTCCCCCTCTTCTTCAACCCCCAACCTAATAAAACAAAAATTAAATTTATTTTTAAAATAAATTAGATTTTTTCTTCCCCCTCACTCCCCTACCCTAACCCCACCTCCTACTACTCCCCCCTTACGCCAATTTTTTTTAATTTTTTTTAACAAAAATAATTCTAAACTTTTTCTTACCCCACCCCTACTGCCTATTGTGACGCCCCCACCCATCCACCTACCAACCCCCTTCCTAAAAAAGGATTTAAATTTTTTAATTTATTTTTTTAAAAAGGATTCTAAAATGTATTTTTACGTTTTAGCTAAACACTAAAATGTATTTTTTGAAAAATATTTTTTCATTCACCAACCAAATACTAGAAAATATTTTTTCATCAACTAACCAAACATAAGAAAACAAGTAAGAAGTCGACTTGTTTTCCAGGAAAACATTTTCTAGAAAAATATTTTCCATGAAAAACATTTTTCTTCATACCAAACACACCCTAAGAGTAAGAAGTGCCTATTAGGCCTAATCTCAAGGGCTGGACATTACAGTAGTGTTAACTTCCTAAATAGTCACCATGTTTTGAAAATTTTCTTCAAATATCACTTGTATTTCATTTAGGACCACAATATCACTCAACTATTATTATTTTTCTCAAAAAATACTAAACACCTCAAAAGGCTTCTTCTCTCTTAGTTGGCATACCATGTCATTAGAACCTCTTTTTTAAAAATACTAAACCTATTTAACTCATCAAATCATTTAATCAAAACTATAATTATACTCCCTCCATTTCATAATAAATGAATTATTTGATTTTGGCACACAGATTAAGGAAAAAGCATTAAAGACATAAATTCAACACAACTTTTCATTTTTACCCAAAAAAAAGAAAAAGTTGACTTATAATACCTTTTCAAAAGTTAATTAGTTGTCAAATCATAAGGGTAAATTTGAAAAAAAATCAATGAGTCACTTATTTTGAAACACCAATAATTCCCCAATAATTCACTTATTCCGAAACGTAGGGAGTATTATTTTAAAAAAGATGCATTAGTTTATTAAAAGAAATTATACTTAAAACAACTTTATCCATACTCAAACTTTGCATATATTTTTTCAAGGGTTATTTTTATGAATGGTCAGTCATATTTTTTGATTGCCTACAAAAATTACTTATGTTTTTATAGAGATAATAATATGACTCAACTATCACTATTATTCTAAAAAAAAAAAGCTAAACATGTCTCTTTCTCTTCTAATTGGCAGGCCACGTCATTAAATTACTTTTTAACAATAGACCTATTTAACTCATCAAACTTATTTAGTCAAAATTATATTCTTATTTTTTTCTTAAAAAAATATATTAATTTATTTAGAAAGAATTTTCATGCTTAGAAATCTTTTACCATCGCTTAAACTTTCTATTTTTTCTAAAGTTATTTTCTTGGATTGTTATCCATGTTTTTGGAGTCGTTATAAAAGCCACATTTATTTTTGCTAAGATAATAATATCACTCAATTATCAATATTTTTCTCAAAACATCACTAAATACCTCAAAAGTATCCTTCTCTTCTAATTAGCATGTCATATTAGTAAACCATCATTTTTTAATAAATATTAAACATATAAATTCATCAAACTCATTTAACCAAAATTATAATCTCTATCTTTTTTAAAAAAATACATTAATTTATTAAGAAGAAATATTCATTCTTAGATATTTATACTTTTTTTTTCTAGAGTTATTTTTCTAGATGATCATTCAGGTTTTTATATTGCCTACAAAGATTAGTTTTTTCCTAAAGAAAATAATATCACTAAATTAACTAAGTTATCTATAGATTTTAATTTGCATGTAAAATAATATGATAAAGGTTAAGTGTGGTAAAAAAATCCTAAACATTAAATTTAAACTAATGCATTTTTTTCAAAAAAAAAGTTATAATTTTAGTTAAAATGAGTTTGAGGAATTAAATAGTCTATTATTTAAAAAATAGGATTTTAATGACATGGAATGCCAACTAAGAGAGAAGAATACTTTTGAGGTGTTAAGTATTTTTTTAGAAAAAAGGTGATAGTTGAGTGATATTGTGGTCCTAAATGGAACATAAGTGATATTTAAAGGAAATTTTCGAAACTTGGATGGCTATTTAGGGAATTCACTCAGTTATAGTGATAGGCCCATGTAGGAAAATTGCATGGCCAAAGTTGAAAAAATGCCATAAATAGTCCCTCAACTATTGGAGTAGGTCTAAAAGGGTTCCTTTAATAGATAGATACCGATTTTAGTGCTTTTAAGTATCCAAAAACTTATCAAATTTAGTTCTATAAAACTTATCAAATTTAGTTCTATCTATTTGGGCTTAGAAGCACGTAAAATAAGCCAATCCAAATAGGCTTTAAGTGCATGGAGAAAAACTATTGTAGTTTAACCAGACTCGAGTCCATCTTTAGAGACTACAACATTTTATAATTAGTACATTTTATTGGGCCTTGAAGATTGATCATACCTCCCAATCTCTCGGAGGAGGGTGGATGACATCATTTACCAAAGAAAGAAGTATTTCCTGTTTGTTTTTGGCGCAATGGCCCAAAGGTTACATAGAAATCGGATGCTGATTTTGTTAGCACGGGGGCAGCATTTTAACATGTATATGCAATTCCCAACTTCTTTTTTCTTGTGAATGATTTGAGGCAATATCCTGAAGTCAACATTTGCAGTATGTGCCTTTTAGATCCATATTATGTTCTTAATTTGTCTTTGTGGCAACTGATTAAAATAAAAGAATTGCCTTCATGGCATAAGCGATCTTGTGGTAACTACAAATAACTTTGCTTCCGACTTGTGTTTTTTTTTACTTGCCCGCCCCCCCAAAAAAACTTTGCTTCTTTCCTGTAGAGGTCTATCCAAAGTTCACATATACTTGCCACTTTTAACATCCATCAACTTTGAATCCTCCAATGCTTGTTGCTTTCAGATCAAAGATTAGTCCTGCAGCTTTTGTTGGTTGCATGATGCCATTTATGCTTGGTGTTTGCTTTCTCTGTCCATCAATGGATTGCCTCTGGCACAAGTATCATTATTGTCCAAGCTGCAATCAGAAGGTAACACACTTTTACTGATCAAACTCTATATTTCGTGTCTATTTCATGGAGAGCTTATGTCAATTAAACTTTGATGGTTTATTAAGCAAAGCTTTCTTCCTTTTGTAGGTTGCCGATTTTGAGAAATCTGATTTTTGTTTGGTTATGGACCCTCCAAACTGGGAAGAAAAAAGTTTCGCCTTACCTGCATGAGGGCATGATCCTGGATTTGCCTTGTGCAACTCCTAATCGTATTGTTGTGTATATGTACTTATTTCTTGTTTGCTCAAGACTCGAGAGCATGGATGAACTAAAATGCCGTTGGTTTGTTTGCTTATGTTACATCTTATACAGTAGATGTTATGTTCTATTGTTGATTGCCCTTTTGTGTACTTAAAATCAAGTTTTGGAGGTAAGCAAAAACGAAAAAAAAAATGTATTTTAGTTCATGATGATATAGGTCAGTGGAGATCTCTTTAGACTTATTAGGGAAGAGTAATGGCATCACCATTTTCTAGTGAATTTTTCTCTTATTTGCTTTTAGCCTTCTATCACAGACATAAAAGTGCAAGATGATCCATACACGCTCGACCGCGAAAAGGAGAAAACGGCCTTGCGCCTGGGTTCCAACCAGGAATTGAGACGTGACTTATGACAAGGAGTGAAGAGAGCATTATCCGTCGAGCTACTTCTTTCCTAGCTTCGTCAGTTTGTCTAGGAGCGCTTCCCTGCTTTAGCTCACCATTCTTCTCTTTGGAAAAGCCTTTTAGAAGAAGAATTTGGTCTCACTAGCCGACCTTGCCCCCCTGTTATTTTTATGTTCTTCATGTAGCATTCAGACCGAATGACTCCGTCAAAGGAGATTCGAGAAAAGATGGAATAGGAAGACGTGTTTCCAGAACGAACGGACTCGGAGCGGTTACATTTCACTACCACGAAGACGAAGTTGAAGGAAAACAAAAAGGCGGTGGTGATAGCTTTTATATATCTGCTTAATTATAAGCTACTTTTTCGGAAGGATAGAGTCATTGTATTCTCGAGTACTGATTCTCTTCTTCCAGGGAAACAGTCTTTGATAGCGCTCTTGCCCGATTTTTCGTGATTTGTGGCCTTAAGAGAATCAGGAGATATTTAATAGTTTGGGTCGAGCGCTTTGAATGCGCTTTCTAATCCGCTTCTGTAAAGAAAGGAGAACAGAGAGGCTCAGGCTAACTCACTGACGACCCGACTATAAATATCGTTAGAGAAGAAAGCCACTTTTACGCCCAACAACTCCCATGTTCCCGATCGTTAGTCTGACTGTCCTCATTCTAGTTGGTAGGCGTGCGGCTACAAGCCTGACTACCTACCTCTCTGTCTCCTTCTGATTTTGACCTGAACTTCAGAGGCGATGGAGAAAATCAAAGTCTTGTTGACTCAAAACGTTGACGGGGTAGGTCGCTAGTATAGTTCCCTAGCCACGATTCTGCTATTTGCTGGAATAATAAAAAAGGGAATGAAGGCGCTGTTCTCAAGTCTAGTTAACGAAGCCATTTAGGACAACTCGTTCATTTAGCACAACTTCATTCCGCTCGGGCCTCTCTTTGGAGAGTCCCTTCTGAAGCCCCGGCCCCTCGGTGTCTTACACGTCTTCTTCGACCCTGCCACTCCTCGGTCGGGTAAAGCGTCAATCAAGTCGTCTCGTAAAAATCAAATTCGTATATTGGTTGAATATTACAAAATGTCGTAAAATATGGTTATTTGATACTGTGCTAAGTAATGGCTAGCTTATCTATGGGGCTAAGCGATCTGTTGTAGTTGTGTGATGTAAAAATATGTAAGTTGGGGAGCGTTCCGTCTCCACCCTGCATCAACCCATACCGCTCTCGAAAGAGATTCCTATGATTAAAAGAGTTGAGTCTATAAAGAAAAAAACTTCAGACCAGGGGCGACTTAAGCATATAAGTGGCCTAAGGTTAAATTCGAACGGAGGCCTTAATTTTTTTTTTTTAAAAAATAATTTTTTAATAAAGTCTATTTTAAAATTTTTATAATCCTTAATAATATAATCAATGCATTAATCTTTCCCGAGACATAGTATTTTAGATATATCAATTTTTTTTAATAATTTTTATTTTTATATAAAAAAGTTATTTTTTCATCAAATAATATTATTTTTCTCAAAAAAATAAATATAATTCACTATTGTTAAAAACTAAGACCCCTCAAATTTGGGGGCTTAAGGAGGTCACCTTTTTTGTAAGGGAAAAGGACAAAAATAATACCTAAAATTAAAATAATACCATAAAAATAACACACAATTAAATACCATAAAATAGCCACTATCAGTAGAAGCAGTGTACCATTTTCACAATCATCACTTTATAAAATCCCCCTTCTTCTTCAACCCATTCCATTTTCTCCACTCTCTCAAATGGTCTAACCTACAAAATATACTCTCAAACTACTAAATTCAAAACATGGAGAACTACTCCTACAATTCTTACCCCTGAATCTGGTGACTCTTCTCCCCGTTCCCGTGAAATTGATTTCGAAAATACCGTAACATTGAAAGATCCCAATTAAATCCCTAATTATAAGGTCTAATTTATGTGTAGTTATGGTGGCAAGATTCATCCTAGACCACTAAAAGCCGTGATAAAATAAAAATATAAATAACATAAATACCAATCTTTTAAAAGTAATTATACTCTCTCTCACTTTTTTTATTACTTTACTCTCTCTCCCTATTAATATACATAACATAGCCGACATACATAGCATTATGTGTATATGTGGGATTTTTGTAATATTGAAAACATAAGTTGTGTATTTGTATAATTTTTAGAAAATAAAATGGTAACACCTTAGGGAATTTATCTAGATTAGTTAGTTAGAATGTTCAAATAAATAGGAAATAAAGAAAGAATTAAAATTGGGTCTTTGGGCCCATTAATGGGATGCCCAGATTTTGGGCCTAAATCCCATGAATTTCAGTCCTTTAATTCAGTGTAGCAGATAATTTTTTTCCAGCATTTTTGTATATCTGATGTATATCAGACCGTATATCAGCCACATATGTGGTCTTCCACCTGCACACCAACTTCACCTCTCCATTTTTCATTGTATATTATTGTATATCGGCACATACAACCTTGTTTCTTGTTTTTTGGTCTATTTTTTGGAGACTTTGGCACGGAGTTTTGACTCAGAAAAATGACTTGGTCCCATAGATGCAAAGGTTGGAGTCCCGTGAACTCGGTATGGTAGATTCATGCAATGAAAAGGAGATAAGGAATTAGCAAGAGCAAAGAAGGAGAACCTTCATTAAATTAGGCAATTAAAAGTGCAACTGAATGGCTCGAACAAGCCACATGCTTCATACCAAGACCATTGAATATAATCACGTTAAGGTTGAGTTATGAGTCCAATAGTGTCCTAATGCAATTAGTCCAATAGTGTCCTAATGCAATTAACTCTTAAAAATACAGTAGTATATCAGAGAGAAACTTTTAGTTATTTAGCCCGAAAGAAAGTAATTTAAGCATGCATTGAGCTGGTTAGCTTCAGATAAGAAAGGATGTCCACACAATCAGTGGTAAAAACAAAAATGCGGTCTAGATTTAACACACAACAAGAAAATAAGGTTATTGCACCTCTCAATATGATTTCAACGGGACGAGCCTATTTATAATGATCGTTTCAGCAGGAAAGTTTTCTTTTTAGTTGGTAGAACCCATTTAACAAGGCCGAGCACACTAATTCTGAGATATTATACTAACAGTAAGGGAAATTGACTTCTCAGAAATGGTCCGAACAGACAAGATTTCAGCTTACAAGAATAAGTAGAAAGGTCTAAAGAAATCGATGATAACAAAATAAACAAATGGTCTAAAATAAGCATAAAGCATAAATAAGCTTGGTCATATAAGCAGGGCAGTGAGCAGGGAAGAAACTTTGGTAAATGCTTGGATTCAATCTAAATCAAAACTATTTTTATTTTTTTTTAAATCTTGGAGAGAAAACAGTATGGCAAATATACATATATATATATTAGTGCAATGAAACTATTTTTAAAGGCAACTAAACTCGAATCATGGGAAGAAATTAACACATATGTTACTCTTCTGGTTGCGCATAAACCCAAACTTTACATACTATTTCAACATTTGGAGCGTGATGACTAAAATGAAACATAGCAGCACACACACCAACTAAGGGTGACTAATTCCATATCATGAACAAAAAGGGACAAAATCATGTCAATGCATAGCCATATCCTAGGGATTAAATTGTTCTACGAACATCAATCAACACCAGTCAAGAAATGACAACAACAGTAAGATGCGAATTTACCTTATTAGGAGCAGGAATTGGATGGACGAGATGACAAAGACGAATTCAAATATCAGAATTCAGCTTAATTCTTGCTGGAATTTAAATGAATTCAATGAATTTCTCAGTTATGTGAGATTAGAGGAATGCTTCTCCAGAATCATTTAAGTTTTCCCCCAAGAATTCCTCCTTGCCTTCTTCCCCTCAACCCCTATTTATAGGGGAAGATATTAATTTTTCATATTTGAAAATAGAGAAACATATCCCTAAATTTTGGGTTTGAATAGATATCTTCTGATTTGAATTGGATTTTGAGTTTGGAAACACACAACCTTGAGCGAAAAAGTTAAAAAGGATGGCTCTAGGTCTGCAAGATACAGAGATAAGATGGAGAGAGAGGTTTGCTTGATTGAATTTTTGGTGTTCGCGCCGGGTCGAGTCGACGTTGGTTTGCTGGAACGGGTCGCTGGGTTTGTCGTTGAATTGTTGTTGTGTTGAAACAATTTAAGGGGAGTATGATAAAGGGAATTGGGTCGGGTGGAGGTTTAAGGGAAGTGAGCTGAGTGGTTGCGTTTATTGTTTGTTGATTGGGCCGATTAAAAGCTCTTGGGCTACTGCTTGTGAAGCTGTTGAATGTTGTTGGCTGCTTCTGATGAAAGAGAAGAATTAAAAAGGCTATGGGTAGAGTTATTTTGTTGGGTAAATTAGGAATTGGGGGTTTAGGTATTTAGGCTGTTTAAGTCATTTATTAAATAGCCAAAAATGAGAGTTTAGATAATTATATTTAAATTTTATCCTAATTAAAATTTAATTAACCAATTGCATGGTAAGTATGGTCAATTTGATTTCCGATTAAGTTTTAATTTAATAAATTGACTAAATTGAAATAATATTTGAAACAAATTAACAACCAATTCAATCCCGAACTTCTTGATTCAATAAAATCAAACAAATATTTTTTAAATAAATTATTTTTTAAATCATGGTTTTATACATTTGAATCCATATTTTAGATAACCCTTGATTAAAATTTAATTTTTTTTATAAAAATATATGATCTCGTATACGCAACTACAAAAACATATAATAGTTAATCAAAATAACTAAAATTACCTAGATAAATACTTTAAGAAAAAATTATTTGGATAAATAAATGTTGTCATTTTATTAAAAATCGAAGAAACTCGAAATTAAACTCAGTCGTGGAGGGCAAAAATTAGGTGTCAACATGTATCAAACAATATAAATCATTACACATTCTTAAGCCAAAATTTCATATCTATAAGCACATATGTAACGCCCCGAAATTTGGGTCTCAGGACATCACACGGTGCTTAGGGGCGCAAGTGACCCCAAGCTAAACCTTCTACTGGCATAACTCATAAACAACTGGATAAAATGCTTAAATCTATATAAAGTTAGCAAAAATATAGAACTTCTCTGAACTTGATCAATATAAAAATGAACTTTACAAGATTACAACTCTACCTTTACAAATGAAACTGAAACTGAATACATCAACTTCTACTGACTGTCTATGAAGCCTCTACTGGTGCTGACTTCAGATAAATGGGTCATGACTCCTAACTACCCAATCTCAATACGACTAAAGTAATAAAAATACAACACTTCTCGAACTGTATAACTGACTTATGCCCTCGAATCAAAAGGACTCATCACCTGCTGACTTGAAGCTGCGAACTGACTGAATGTGATTTCTGCGCTATAACTTGTACCTACATTATAAGGCACTGTAGCATATAGAAATATATGGGGGTCAGTACTTTAAGGAATATACTAAGTATGTGGGGGTGCAATGCAATATTATAAATAATATCATAAATGATTATGAAAATCATGCATGCTGACGATAACAATTTTCTTCGCTTGAATTAACTGAAATATATTCCTTGTAAATCATCAATAGTAATACAAGCATTATAAATCTCATAAATCATTATACTTAACTCAAACTCTTTAAATCATGACCTAGAGTGACTTGGTAACTCATAAAACTTGAACTCTTATGGACTTGGGAGTTTTTTATAACCGACATAACTACACCATGTGAGCCGCATGGAGTCCAACGTTTTTCTCTCCTAAGGAAAGAACCCCATATTGGCGGGGGTGTCGTACTCTTGTCAAGGAGTACAATCTCAATTTCTCAATCACAATCTCATACTCAGCCTCTGACCCACAATCATCAATATCAATCCTACGGTGGCACGTAGTTTTGGGGAAATACCACATTTCCCGTTTGATGCAAAATACTCCTCCCAGACTCAGCTCAGAAGGCATTAGGAAATCCACTTTAATCAATATCAATTCGTGGGTCCATTATAAAGACCAAAACATAAATATATATCTCATCGGTAAATCATATACAACTGTGGATTCCTAACTCGACTCAAAATCAAACAATCTTTCTCAACATCAAGATGTATCAATTCCTTTAGTCATAGCAACATCAATAACTTTGAGGAAATATCAAGACTCATTATAACAACTCAATCTTATGAATCAATATACTCAATAATCCAATTTGTTATAAGGAAGCTTAAAGCTTGACACATATCTTGAAAGCACTTGAAATACCAACTCATGGTAGAACATGAAATTCACAATATTAAATATCAAGTCATAATTTGGAAGTTGTAAAATAATCATGTATCAAAAACTTTAAGAAAACATCATAGAACTCATTCTTGACTCTCAAGCTCAAATATCAATATATATATATATATAGCAATAATAAAAATTCTCATAGAAAAGCTTAAATCATGACTCTTATGTCAAATCATTCGGAAATCATCAACTCATAATAATAATATTCAACTCATGGTATAAGTTCTCAATTTAAGAAATAAAATGATGAAATAGTCATGTGTATCGATCTTGAATAGCTCAAATATCATAAATCATTAATAAAGTAATTTGGGTGTAAACCCACTTTGCAAAATCATGGATTTCAATAGTAGAAATTAAATCTTTGGGCACAAGAACGAAAGAAGTGTTCTTGTTCAAACCCCACATACCTTGATTATGGATTTGAATGAAGAAACTTGTTATAGACTCCTTTTCCACTTCTTGAGTTAGGGGTCTTGATGCTTTTGACTTGGGTACCTTGAATCTTGAACCAATTTATAAAATCTATGGTTGGATTCTTGATGTTCTTGGGAAATTTGGATTGGATTTTTTAGAGAGAAAACCTAGTATTCTTGATGAAATGGAAGAAGAATGAAGTTTTCTTCTTTACTTGGATATATATAGAGGGTCGAAATGGATGGAAAAGACCAAAATACCCTTTTAAAATGCCCCTTAATTGCTGAAAAAATGGTTGACGACATCTGTGATAGACCGTCAGACCCGTGATAGGCCGTCACGAAATGTCGTCACAAAAGGGTCGAATTTTTGTTTTTCTACCTAAGATTGACGATGTCATCAGAAATGTCATCAGAAAGTGACGACGTTGTCAGAAATGTGACAGCCCGTCAGAACCGTTTTTCAGCTTGACCGTGTTGGAGTAAAATGAGCATAACTCTTTGCCCCGATATCGAATTTTGGCAAAATTGGTATCGTTGGCAAGATAATTTAATTATATATCTATTGATAGGTCATGAGATAAAAAATTCCAAGTATAATAAAAGATATGCTCGTTTGAAGTTGACTATACCAATATCCTTCCCAAGAACTCAATCAGTAAGGAATGTTTTCATTCGCCCAATCGTTAGGACATCTTTAAGGCCTTAATACACGCCATCCTTGATTAGAAAACAACCAAAGTACTATAATTTATTTCTCAAGATCTTGATTCATGGTTGCACTAAATGGCTCTAACTTCCTCACCGGGTGTCCGATTCGGGTGTATCTTATGTCGATGGAAGGCTTATCCAATTCTCCACATGATCGAGAGTAGAATTTAGGGAAATAAAACATGAGATAAATAACAATCAATTTGGAAGTCATCCATATTCACTCAAAAGATGGATTTAGACTTAAGAAACAATCGGGGTATTACAACATAACTATTATTCATATTAAAAACTCTGTGAATCTATAAACACATTCTTAATAATAAATGTATCAAAAAAATATGTCTAAAAAATGATTCATATAGAGAATTTTTTTTTCTACATTTGTATCACTAAAATATCAATTTTTTTGTGATTGAAATTTGTCTAAACATATGTATCATACAAGTTCAGCTTTTTTTTTTCGACAAGGCAGGTACTTGAATGATATGTATCACACAATATGAATCATTACACATTCTTAAGCGAAAATGTCATTTCTATAAACCCATAACTATTATTCGTATTAAAAACTCCATGAATCTATTTACACATCATTAATTATAAATGTATCAAATAAATATGTCTAAAACAATAATTCATATTTGAAGAAAATGAATCACATTAATATATCAAAAAAATTCTAAAAATATAAATGTGTCACAATAGCGTTTAATATATCAAATAAACATATAAAAAAATGAACGAAAAAGTATATTTTGAGTCCAATTTTATCCATTTTATCAAAAAAGTTTCATACCCATATCATTATGAATCACTATTGTAGTTGAATTCCCTTGAATCTTTGCATGAATGTTTTTCAGAGATTCAACAATTTTAAGTTGAATAGATATTGTAATCATTAAATCTCTGTAAGATGTTTTTTCGTGAATCACAATTTTGTCAACTTTATATGAGTTGTCTATGTTCTCAAAAATTCAAACACCCAAATACCGTAATAATACAGAGATAGTCAACATTGATAACGTTTTTAAGGTTTGATGATGAAGGGGAAAAAATAGGATGAAGAAATTGTGTAAAAATTATAGTTTTGAATCGACATAGATTTGAAGGATGAACGTTTTGATTTTTTTTTATTTATGTTTTTTATGATTTCAAAATCGTTGAAACGTGATTTACTCCCCGATTTAAGAATTTTTTTTGTTGTTTCTTTATTTAGCTAACAATTTTTTTTTTCAAATGTATCAAATTACATATATATCAAGGTAAAAAATATGTATCAGAAAAAGCTAAAAGTGTTATAACTCGTAATTAGACAAAGTTGTAATAAAAATAATTATTAACACCTTAATATATTTTATTTATGTAATTTATCCTTACACACACATATGTTATATTGTGTACAATTTTTTTAATTATATAAATTATACAATGTATATATAAATATTATTTAATTTTAATTATATATTTGATTATAGTGTATAACTTTTATCATCTCTCTCTCTATATATATATGTGTGTGTATGTATGTATGTATGAACGTACATATGTACGTATGTATGTATACAACTATATATGTATATAATGTCTATTAGATATATATACTTAAAATAAGTTTATTCGTTGCACAACTAAATACATGTGTTACAAAAATTGTACACTGTATAATCAAATATATATTAAAAATTAAACAATATTTAATATACATTATATTATTAAATATATATATGTATATATGAAATAAGTTTATATACAATATAATTAAATGCATATGTTAAGTAATTATTAATCATATAATAATAGTGGATAATTATAGACAACTACTATATTTGTTTTGTAGAGATAAAGATGTATTTCAAATGAAAAATAGTTATGTACCTTAAAAAAAGTATAAACTACTTAAATAACTATAGTTTCTTATATAATTATCTTCTCTCCCAACATTTTAAAAAACTACTGAAAATCTCATTTATGATACATTACGTGATTATCTGATACATTGCGGTATGATACATAAGTACCATATTAAATGCGGTTAATTAGTAAACGAATGGTAATTAAGCATAATGCTGATTAATCAAATCCCTTAAATGTAGGACTTGCCGTTTTGAAATTTGAATGCCATTAATTAAGCATAATGCTGATTAATCAAATCTCTTAATACATAAATCACATAACAAACCATTTTGAAATTTGAATGTCATTTTCAATTATTTTTTACCTCATTGCTTCCAAAAAAATTTTTGTTGTCGATTCTTTCAAATAATTTTTGTCATGAATATTTTGATTTTGTTGAGACATTCTGGTTTCTGGCAAAACGAAATTATTTATGAAAATTACAAGAGTGATGGAATTGTAGTTACCGAAAATGTTTCGTATTTCAGGTTGATTTCTGTTATTGCGACGGAACTTGAGATAGATCAAGCAAAGAAAAATATAGATGTTCGTTACATTGTTGATGGAAATACAACTCCAATGGTGATTAGAAAACGACAATGGTGTTAAGGTTTACATTGAATTGAAAAAAATATGCACAGATTTTGTAATGTATCCATTATGCATTACAACAAGCTCTAAATCAAATGAAGATGTAGAATTTGATGCTCAAACTGGTGCAATAATGTTCATCGAAGGAACAGAATTAGATGCAGCTGCACTTGCTGTTGTTGAGGCAAATAATCAATACTCTTTGTATGTATCAGAAATTGAAACAACAAAATTCATCACTGATTGCCAAAACACTGAAGTTAAGGTGTAGTTGTGGTATAAGGATAAGAAAACTCTGAAAGCTGTAATGAAAAAGTATGCGTTAATCATAGTTTTAATTTTCGAGTATCAAGATCTGATAAAAAGAGGTATTATAAACTATGTTGTTCTTGTTTTTTTATGTGTGACTGGCGTTTATGCATAGGTATTAGGATACATTGTAAAATATGTTTTGATTGTGTTATTCATAAACAATATCTTATATGAAGGTGAATTGGTTTAAAGCAAACAAATGATAGAATGTTGTTATAAAAATTATAAAAATTGTTTAAAGTAGCCTAACAGTTAAAAGTATCTGATACATTATTATTTTGATATTTATTTTTTTTAAAAAAAATTGTGATTATTTGTTTTAATATGCAACTATTGGTTGGAATGTCGTAATGAAAAGTGCAGTTGGTACATGAAAGCATCTTGCTTTTTGCATTCTGATCTTTTTCAAATTCGAAAATTCAATGATGAACATACGTGTTCAATGAGTGATGGGGTGTTAAAACAACTGCAGGCTACAGTTAACTTTGTTAGTAATTTTACAAAGCCAAAGTTAATAAACTACAAGAGAAAACACACTCCAACAGATATTATTGAAGAAATGAAAGTTGTGTATGGTGTTGACATCAATTACATGAAAGATTGGCGTGCGAAGGAGCGTGCTATAGAAATGCTTAGGGGTGGAGCTGCTGACGGATATAGACAAATGCCGAGATACATCTACATGCTAAACTCTGTGTATCCGGGATCACACATCAGGATGCATAAGGATGTAGATAATGAATTCAAATATTTTTTATAGCTTTATAGCCAATGATCCATGGTTTCAAGCATTGTAGGTCAGTTGTTATGGTAGACGGTGCTCATTTGAGTGGACCGTACCAAGGGACTTTTCTTTTTGCTAGCACTCTTGTGGTGTAGGTATGGAATAATCTTGTCATTCCATCTTTAATACTTGTTATGATACATTTCATAATATATATAATATATTATGATACATTACTGTATAGGTTATGATACATCATTATATATTCTGATACATAACTATATATACAAAACTGTATGTTATTCCATCTTTAATAATTGTTACGATAAGTTCCAGAACATATATAATATATTATGATACATAACTATATAGTTTATGATACATCATTATATATTCTGATACATAACTGTTTATATGAAACTTTATCGTATTCTTTTTTAGGTGTATAAACTTTTTAATAACAATAATTTATTAAAAGTCATGCTTTAAATTTTTTTTTTTCAGGTTGCATATTACCAATTGCTTATGGTGTTGTTCACTCGAAAAATGATTCCGCATGGACATGATTTTTCGAGCAATTTAAGAATACTTTTGGGGAGCGTGAGAACATGTGTGTTGTATCAGATTGCAATGAAACAATAATTAAAAGTGTCAGCAATGTCTATCCAAATGTTCCTCACTTAGCATGCATTTGGCATCTTTAGAAGAACGTTTGTACAAATTTTAGAAGGAGCAAGGACAGACTTAGCGACCTATTTTATTCGATGGCCAAAGCGTACAGAAAGGAAGATTTTGAATACATTATGTTGAAGGTTGATAAAATTGATCATTGGATGAAAGATTATCTATATGATGCAGGATATGAGAAGTGGTCAAGAGTTCATTCTCCTATAAATAGGGGTAGGATGATGACATCTAACATTGCAGAATGTATAAATGGTTGTTTAGTGGAGGCGCGTAAATTGTCGATTTTAGATTTTTTGGTAGAAGTCAAAATTATTTGGAGCATAGAACTGTAAAAATAGAGAAAGTGCTTCATATACAGAAACAACTTTAGGGAGAAGGTTTGACAAAATCCTCACAGCTAATGGAGTTAAAGCATCTAGAATGAAGGTATGCGCAAATAATTACTCATTTTATATTTTATTTATTGAATAAAAAATTCTTGTACGTTATATTTTGTTTGTGTGATTTTTTGTTTGTTAGGTCAAGGCTGTATCAGAGTATCATTATTCAGTTTATGAATCTGGAAAAATATACATTGTGGACTTGGATGCTAACAAATGCAATTGTTGTAGATTTCATATTGATGAAATTCCATGTCCACACGCGATTGCAGTATTGAAGAGTATAAATGTTACGAAGTTTCGTCCCTGGTGCTCTGATTACTATAAGCCTGCCACATTAGTGAAGACATATGAACTTCCTATAGTACCTATGCCGGATAAGAAGGATTGGCATGTGCCTAAATGTATCGAAGAAGAAGAAGTCATACCACCCAAATACAAAAGACCACCTGGTAGGCCAAAAAAGAGTAGGTGTAAGAAAGCAAGTGAAAAACTATTCTCCAGTACAAACTGTTGTGGTAAATGTGGTCGAGAAGGTCACAATAGACGTACTTGCAACTTTTTTCCAAAGGAGAGTTGATGTTTTGGTTACTTGATACATTGAACGATCTATGTTTAGTTCATCACTGTTAGTTTGGTTTTGATTTAGCTGTGTTTGAATAATGTTTGAACAATGTTTAATTTGAATTAGTGTTTGTTTTAATTGGCTTATTTTTGCCTTTTCATTTTAATTTCATTTACTATTTAGTTTGTTTCTTAAGTAATCTGTTAAAATACAATTTTTTAGCGTTCTTCGAATTAGAAAGAAACTCCATCACGAAAAGCTATTCATTTTACTGTTTTTTTTTTCGGTATAATTAGTTTCATAAAACAACTCTTATATGTAATTGCTCTAAAAACTTAAAAGTTTATGCATAATTGATGCTAGTTTAGGATTCATGATACAATGTAGCTTGTATTATGATACATTGCAAGAAGTAATTGTAAACATTATTTATTATTGTCAACTTTATAATAATTGTATTATAGATATTTGTACTGTAACCTCAAAATATATGATAGATGAATATGCGATGTATCATAACTGAATGTGAAGTTTTTTTTAGTTATATTTGTTTTACCTATTAATTTGCTTTAAATATGTTTCAGATTTGATCTGATTTACTTTGAATTAATATGATACATTGCATATATGTGTCATATATTTTTTTAAAAAATTTTGTATGCTACATGTCTTTACAAGCAAAACTTGCTGAAAATTGGCACATATATAATTCATCGATTTCATGTGTTGATGAAAATTTAACATATCATAAATTAAATGTTAATTGATTCAAAAAATTGATGAAAATTTTCTGTCACAAAAACATTACTGTTAAAAATAGTGTGAAATTACATTAATCGAGACCTATAAGATAGCAACAAAAATAATGTTAAGAACTTAGCTATCGCACAACCTAGAATCTACTCTATGGCTAGAATATTAGACCCATCAGTCGAAGGGACACAAAATGGTCGTACTCTTAGTGGATCATCATGGTCACTAGAATAAATCTTCTTAGCCTTTTAAACTCCATAGTTCCATAAAAGTGTTGCATATCTCTTTCGAAGATATTCTGCATCATGATTTGATGAAGGAATCTGCATTTGATCACTAAGAAATTCTGCATAAGCTGCGACAAATACGCCACAGTCCCTAAGCATGAGGAATCATTTAGTTAGATGCTTAATAATGTGGGAATTATTGTTGTGTCAAAACTTATGGAAATGGACAGTAAATGTATAATAATTTGTTAGCTTGAATTATGTTACTTTATAAATTTTTCAAAAATAAAAAATGAGATGAAATATTTTAAGATATATAAAACTGTGAGGATATACTTACAAACTTCCACTGACTTATTTTGCAATATCTTCAATGTATTCAACATCAAATGGGGTGTCATTCAAATCACCGACCACTTTACTCATCTTATCTTTATAAGCTTCGATACTTGACCATACAGTTCTTTCAGTGTTTTCCAGTAATCCATTGTAACTAATGTATGTTGGCAGCATTACAGACAACCTTTTGATCTCATGTGATGGCTCTCTAGGTTGCGATAACAATATTGAGTCATACACCCTGATACATCTTTTCTTTAAGGATATCACAGCTAGCACCCAGTGAAAATTTCCATCGCAATTTACAGGAACGTATACCTCATCGACTAAGTACCACGACAAAGCAGTTGGTATGTTGAACCCTTTGATGATGTTTATCAGTGCTCCTTCATTGCTTGCAACAAAACTCATTTTTTTGTAATCATCTTTAGTTGAGAGAGATCACCCGTTGCATCCTCAATGTAACTTTTGTATGTCGCATCGATGTATGTTTTGAACAAGCAATTAACAGTGGTGTATCGATATTATTGATCCTTTTGTTGCTTTGATTTCTTCTGAAGGTAGTAGAATATAACACCTACATACTGCTTAAAATAACAAAATAAATAAGTTATTGATATCCATAAAGTCTACTCAAGTAAGAAAATTAATTTGGTATATAAAATTTAAGAATGACAGTTATGTACTTTTTATGTAAGTTATGTATCAGAATGCATAATAATGTATATATATGTATCAAAATCTGTTTATTGTACATGTACGCAATATTTTTTTGTAATACCTCATCATTCCAGCAGGTGTTGGGCTGTGACATTATGTAGAACCAGTTCTTTGAATCTGGTTGCGCAATAACAAAATCCAACGAACTAAAACCAATTTCTGATTTATTAGCTTTGTAGTGGTTGTCTTTCAATTCCCTACATGAGTATAATGAAATTATAAACTCTTTGTGATTTTAAAATTATAAAAGAATAATGAAAAAAGTAAAAATATCTTACTTCTTTTCATGAAACTTTAACAATCCTTCCACAATCCAATCACAGTACTCTTCAATTAGTCCCATCAGCATTTCATCAGAAATTAGATAACCATCAAACGGATGATTTTAAGGAAAATCAACTGTTGTAGATTCTTTACCTTTACAACTTGAATCAAATTCAGTTGTAAATGGTGACCTGAATATTGTAGTTCGCTTCCTTTTTCTTGGAGCACGTGTTTTAATGGCATCCTGTTTACCCAATTCTACTTCAGGAAGATCTAATTGAAACTGAGTATCATGGATTTGACATTCATTATCGTTCATTTCAGTGGGACTAACAGACTTTATTTTTATGGTAAAAACTGGTGTGGAAATTCCAGCTATAATGTTATCTATCGATTCCTGAGACGAATCAGTTGAAATAACATTGGTAGACTCCTGAAAAATAAAAATTGTTAGATATAAATTAAATGTGTATGATAACCAATATGACATCTATAGAGTAAATACACCGTTAACATTATGTTTGTGTGGCCGTATTATAATATAGTACTCATACAGTTTTGTGAAACTGTTATGTATCATAATATTTAATAAAGGTCTGATACATTTCATAACAAATTAATTTGGTGTATGTAATGTATCAGGTAAATTATATAACATGTTTATTCTTATTTTACACAAAGATATTCCAAAGTAATAGCATATATATTTCAAATTTCGTGTGTTATCCGTACCCGCATTTCATTTGAAACTTCAACATTGACCGTTTGTAAGGACAGGTCAGGAAGATTGGATTTTTTAGAAAAATCATTTGAGTTTACTTCCATTGCAACGATTGGTGTGGACATGCCAACTATGATATATCTATCATTTCCTGAAACGCTTCAGACGATATCACAGTGCAGGACACCTGGAAAATGCAAATTGTTAGATACAGCTACAAACGGTTATAGCATTATATTAACATTAATTGGAGGAAAGAGATCCCATATGAAATAATCCACAATCTTATGTTCTACGTACCTGCAGTTCATTTTGAACTCCAATACTGTTTGTTGGTAAAATGAGATCAAAGGAGATTTCCTTTCTGTAAAAGCTCCTCAGATTGTATTGCACTAACCGGTGAGGAAAAGTCATCTATGGTGTTATCAATGGAATGCTGAAACGTAGCATTCTTAACCTCAGTTTCACTTTTCTGAAACATAAAATTAATTAGATATTAAAGAACACATAAGACTTATATATGATGAAATAACAACACTATTGAGAACATAATGATTTTTCATATTAATAACATACAATCGATATAATTGTTGCACTATCAGTACCTTCTGTACATTTTGAACTTCAATAGTCTATCTCCGAAAAGTCGGATCATCAAAATTGAATTTGTGAGAAGACTCATTTGAAGGGTTTTCATCTCGCTTGTGATCTCCAGTATATACATCATTTCCATCATCATTCTGAACTACAAAAAATTCATTAAATTATAAAAATAGTATACGACACTTTTTTTAACATCCCTACAACTTTACCATTTCTGGAACATCCTTTGGATGTTCTTTCAGAGTTCCCAAATCATCACCATGTGGCTCATTCTTTTCCGCATCTTTATTTGGACTATTGATTTCAATAACAACCTAAAAAACATATAACTTTTAAAAAAGATAAAAATATATAAAATTTAATAAAATATGATGTGATCATATTAAAAGTTACTTTTTGTGGAGCATCATGCTTCTCCTTCACAGCTAACATCATTTCTTCATGTTGCTTTTCATCTCTTCATGATGTTTTTTCAGTAATGCTTCAATGTCATCAAATCTTTTGTCAACCTGTATAAGTTTAACAGAGTAAATTAGTTATGTCAATAAAGACAATTTTTTTAAAAAAGAATTCATGTTGCACTTACATATGTCTTAACTAATGATTCAATTGCATTCATATCAACTTTTATCAAAACTTGCTCATGATATGTTCCTCTAGACACATTAATTTTTTGTGTGGACACACACTTTCCACAGCTGGTGGGTTTTGTTCTGTTATTGGTGTCTGTTCGCCGAAATCCATTAAAGATGGTTCATGTGGAGCTTTTTCATTGATTGGGTCAGTAATTGTGTTTGATATGCCAGAAGGTGCTTCATTGAGTTCTTTAACAGAGGGGTGACCTTTAATCTTATCTTGATCTTTCACCGATTCTTTTTGCTCAGCGTTTGTCTTTCTTCTTTTTGAAGGTGGTGCCAAAGTTATATCAGACTTGGCTTTCGTCCTATTTAACAGTACGAGCGGTGGTGGGGTAGTAAAATCATCAAAATCATCCAAGAGTAATGAACCAAATGACATTTTACCTTTCTGACCAAATTTTATCGGTTGTCTACAAGATGTGGATGACAACGTCGAATTGACAGAATCTTTCAAATCCATTCCATCATGATTTGGCAGTTGAAGACATTTTAGCTCATCAACTGTAGGATTAATGTTGGTATACGCATACTATAATTGAGATTGAAAAAAATAACAAATTCAGTGATATGAATGTAAGGGCAATAATGTATCAGTATTCTACATAACATATAGTGGTAAACCAAAAACTGTACTGTTAAGTATGTGAATGTATCATATGAGTACTGTAATGTATCATGAAACAGTGAAAAAAGTTTATTTTGTCGCATGAATTGATATAAAAGATATCTGATCATCATATATACTTCAGTATAAACAAGTTACATGCTTAATCATATATTGATAAGAATATATATATTGAAAACATAAAAGAAAATTCCATGTGTGCAACACAAACTACAAAAAAAGATTGAAAATAAATAGAAATTACCTTGCTAAACATTCCATTCATGAGCTTTTCGAATTTAGGTTTTGTTCCAACAACAAACCAGTTACATATCCTCGGGATACCATTACCAATATGACAAGCAATATCTTTATCTACTTCAGAACAACATTCGTACATCCAGACGTTGAGAATATGTGGCATTCCTCCTAATCGATAAAGCTGCTTTTCAACAAAAAAAGTCCTGTCTCAACGAGTTCATCAACTTCTTGAAAGAAATCTTCCCCCACGGATATTGTTCATATGACCATCCGCTACCATAGTGAATTCTATATAACTAACAACTACATCATCAGTTTCAGACAACAAAAACGTATGAATAAAAAACAATATAGTCATCTGCAATATATCCTGGTCATTGTCAAAATTTTCCATTTATACCTTGAACAAATTTTTTTTTGGATATTCCATTTTTTGCCACTGGAAAATACTTTGTCATTAAAACAGAGCCATCTGAAGTCGGATACTGAAAGTTCTCAATGTTTGAGGTGCAATTCAGACCACTAATGAGAGCAAATTCAAATATCGTAAATTTCTGAACTGTTCCCTTGACATAAACATGGAATTCATTTGGGTTATCTTGTTTACACTCAAGCATCAACAAACATTTGGTTATTTGACCTTGAAAATTTGATTTAGGCATATCAACAAACACACCAAAGCATGTCTCCTTAAACATATTTAACACTTTTTTACCCACATAGTATTCCACATCAGTCGCAAAGTTACGGTTGAACGAAATGCCAAACCTCAAAGGATGAGGTGGAACAGTTTTGATCACGTATTTCATCCCCTGCATTAAAAAACATGATGTATCATGACACATTTATTTGACCTTATGATACATAAGTAATGTATCAGATTATAATACAGAACTTGCAACATAAGTATCAAACATACTGATAAAATTCTTACTTATGTATCAGATTGTACCAGACATCTTGGTAAAATTCTTACTTAGTTCGATACATTGATGTATCAGAACGCATTCGATTACATTTATGTACATAAGTTATGTATCAGATTAATAATTAGCATTAAGAGTTATTACGTCATAGATTATGATACATAACTATACCATATGTATCAGAATATAATACATAACTTCCAACATAAGTTCCAACATAAGTATCAAATATACTGATAAAATTCTTACTTATGTATCAAATTGTACTAGAAATCCTTGTAAAATTCTTACTTAGTTCGAAATAGTGATTTATCAGAACGCATTCGATTGCAGTTATGTACATAAGTTATGTATCAGATTAATAATTAGCATTGAGAGTCGTTTCATCATAGATTATGATATATAACTATAACATATGTATCAGACATATTGATAAATTCTTATTTATGTATTATATGCACAAATTTGTGATGTATCATAACACATGCACAAATATTATCTTTCTCGATATGTATCATACTAATTTGTAACACTAACATTTGTTACTAACAATAACAAATTATGAAGAAATTCGTCAATCAAACACATAAATACCATACCTTTGGTAATGGGTCTCTTTTCACAACATCATTTTTTCCCTTTGAACTAGCAACAACAATCTTCTTCCCTTTAATACTAGCAGTCTTCTTTCCTTTAACACTAGCAGTCTTCTTCCCTTTAACACTAGCAGCATCCTGTAACTTTTTCATGATTGTCGAATCGTTTCGATACTTAGATCTATTTTCATGAAAACCAATGTCTTTATAATCAAAATCACCAGGAACAAACCCAGACACATCAATTTCATTAGAAGTTGACTGAATTTGAGTAAGCCCCAAACTAAAAGAGGGTGCGGAATCCATTAATAATGTTATAATGTTCGAAGAACATAAAATTGAAAAGGGATTTGTTCCATTTCAAAACTAATAAATAATATTATCAAGTATAAACAAAATAACCTCGAACAAATTTAGAATAATTAAGTTAATGAAGTAATTGTAATGGAAGATAACGGTTGTTGCTTCAAGATTGAATTTTGGTATAATCTTCGCAGCAATCCCGTGATTTTAGGCGACATAATCGTATTTGGGTATTATGTTAAGATGTGGATTGGAATGTATCAGGAAAAGCTTGTGTATTGGGTCTTAAAAGGGATTTTTGTAATATATTTAGTAGTATGGTATTTAAAGTAATATAGAAAAGTTAAGGTGGTTGCTTAAGTAATTTTTCCTAAAAAAAAGGAACAGAAAAGTTTGTGGTGCCTAAAATCTCTCCATGAAGTAAATTACCTCTATCTACTATATTATTTATTTTTATTATTTGTACTATATAAAAATGGTAGTAGGAGGATGATCAAGAGCATTTTTATCCATTAACTAAAAGTTTAACTTAAAAGAATTGTACATATTGAGCAAAAGTTTTGAATATCCCAAAAATCCCACAAGTTGCTATCAAATTACACTTTAATTGGTGATAGCCATGTGTAAAGACTACATACTCACTTTGAAAAACGTAAAAAATAGGCCATCGGTGCATTAAAAAAAGAGAAAAGACATCTTTTTCCCCCTGAACTTGTCCTCCAAACTCACTTTAGCACTTAAACTTAATTTCTATTTATTTACCCCCCTTAACATCTTTAAAGTTTATTTGTTTCACCCCTCAAAACTGAATACCACGCTCACAACGGAGAGTGGGTTACACACGCGTCATGTCAGTGCCAAATCAGTGCCACATCAGTGCAAGATCATTGCCACGTAAGAAATTAGGATTTTTTTAAAAAAAAATCCCACACACATACTCTTTTTATATATTTTTGTTTTAAAAAGGAAAAAATAAATATTTACTATATATATATATATATATATATATATAATTAATATGTATATTAAATAAGAAATTCAACCCACCCCAACCTCTTTCTCCATTCCAGCCCCTCCTCCCTCCGCGCTCTTCTTCTCTTCTAGCCCCCCCCCCCTTCTTCCCTTCCAGCCCCTCCCCCCCCCTTTTTTCTCCCCTTCCAGCCCTCCCTCCCCCTCCCCCCGCGATTCTTTCTCCCCTTTCAGCCCCACCCCTACCCCTCCCTTCCAGTCTCCCACCCTCGTTCTTTAATTGATGATAAGTGATTCAAAAATAAAATCATCAATTTAATTTAATTTTTATCTAAATTTTGAGGGAGTTGGATTGAAGGTTGAGATGATGTTCAATGGAGAAAATTATTTAATAGTGTTTTCATGTTTGTTCTTGGGTGGTGTTGTTAATGGAGGAAAGTAAAAAAAATTAAAGTGTTGCTCTTGGGTGGTGTTGTTAATGGAGGAAAGTGAAAAAATTTGAAGGAAAGTGTTGTTCTTGGGTGGTGTTATTAATGGAGGAAAGTGAAAAAAATTAAAGTGTTGTTCTTGAGTGGTGTTGTTAATGGAGGAAAGTGAAAAAAATTTAAAGGAAAGTGTTGTTCTTGGGTGATGTTGTTAATGGAGGAAAGTGAAAAAATTTGAGGTTGTTAATGGAGGTTTGAGTGTTGTTGTTGATGATGATTTGAAAAAGAAAGAAGAAGAGAAAAAGTGTCCATTTTTTATTTTAATTTTAATTTTTAATTTTTTTAAATTTTTTATTATATTTTAAATATAATATTACTGAAATCATTTTTTTTAATAAATAAACGCACCCCTTTTTTTAAAACAATACCACATCAGCTTTAGGGGTTAAACAAATACACTTTAAAGATGTTAAGGGGGTAAATAAACGAAAGTTAAGTTTAAGTACTAAAGTGAGTTTGGAGGAAAAGTTCAGGGAAAAAAAGTTGTCTTCTCTCTTAAAAAAGAGTGGGAGCCATCTAACCCATCTTAGATAAAAGTCATATACTGTAGCTTCTTTCTTTTAACTAAAATTAGGAGATCTATAAAATTATTTTATATTTTTATGTGCTAAATATTGAATTTTTTTCTTCATCTATTTATTTTCTTATATTTTAAACTTTCTAAGTTAGAATATTTTAGTTGGAATGTCTTACTAATTAAATAATTTTTTTTAAGGGAGAAGATAACTTTTAATAGTCCTTAGTTATATTCCAACTATGTTTACCAACTTAAAAACTTTCTCTTAAAATATTGCCCTTGTATTTGTCTTTTACTACTTTCTATACTACATAAAAATTAGAGAATTTTCAAGACTTTTTTGGGGAATACATGATCTTTTAAACTAAATTTTTGAAAGTGATATCACATGTACTATTTTAAATAAATTTAAATTTATAATGTGAATCTCCTTTCATGAAATATTAGATTGTTTATATAAAACTAAAATTATTTTATATTTTTATGTGGTAAATGTTGAATTTTTTTCTTCATATATTTATTTTCTTATATTTTAAATTTTCTAAGTGAAAATTCTAATCCCGACAAAATTTTTAATACTCCAAGCTTTTTATATTTTAATTTTTTACTCAAGAATCTCCTTTCACGAAATATTAAATTGTTTATATAGAACTAAAATTATTTTATATTTTTATATGGTAAATGTTGAATTTTTTTCTTCATATATTTTTTTTCTTATATTTTAAAGTTTCTAAGTTAAAATTCTGGCTTCGACAAGATTTTTAATACACCAAACTTTAAATATTTTAATTTTTTGCTCACAAAATACTATCACGCATGAATTTAGTGGGTTAAAATTTAAAGTTGTTAACCTATTTAAAAATATTTTTTTATTCATTATCAAATAAGTTTATAAGAAATGTCATTAAATCAGTCAATTAATGTTTTATTAAAAATAAAAAATAAATGCATATGTAATATTCATATAAGGCTTCAAACACATAATTTTTATATTTACTTATAAATTGTAGGAGTAATCACAATTGATGTGCATGTCATCTCGCAAAACAGATATTTGAAAGAAAAATTTTCTTAAAAAAATTAAAGTACATTAAATGGTCAGTGTAAAGAGCTTTAACTATATTATATAAATATATTTATATGCAAACTTTCTTAATAATTGAGATTTATAATATTAAAAATAAGATATATAATACTCCATTCATTTCTTTTTATTTGATTCATTTGGGTTGTGTTTATATTCCTAAATATTTGCTACTTTGATCTTTCAAGAATAGTTTGAACAAAATATTCCTATTATGCGCTTGTTCAACAAATGTAGTCATTATTAATTTGGAAAGAGGTATAAAATTAATTAAGAGTATATTAGTGAAATTACTTTTAATTTTATAGGAGTAAGAGATTAAGGTGTGTCCAACCCAAATAGAACAAATAAAAATGAATGAAGAAAGTACGATATAATAGATAAATTAATCTGCATGTAAAATAACTTTAAACTAATAGTAAATAACATGTTTTTTTAATCCCTTTATTAAAAAATTTAACTCCATCAATATTCATTTGATTTGTGCTCTATTTTTTTTATAGATAATTTTCAACCATCAATAATGTATCTTTAGTTATTTTATATTATTTCATTATGAAAATAATTGTATGATATATTATATGGATAAGAATAATCTCTCATCTCCATAATATAAATACACTATTTACTTTTATTTATATATTATATTAGGTAGAAAAAAAATTATATTTTAATAAAATATTGCTCGTAAGATTTTATAAAAAAATATAAATATATTAACACTTATAGTTTTAATTTATCCTCTTGTATATTTTTTAAATAAATTAAAAAATAAAAACATAAGAATTAGTTATCTAATTCAAGAAAATGTGTTTGACCTGATGTTAAAATAAGCATTGAAACATATTTTTAATTTTAATTAAGGCAATTTAAATGAGTTGTAAGCTATACTTTAATTTTGTAAAAATAAAAAAATATAGTTTTTTTAAAGTGTGATATTTATTATCCTTTTCTATTATTTTATTTAAAAATATTAATTGTATTATTTTAATAAAAAATTAAATATCGATAAACATATTTAAAAGGGTAATATTAGGCCCTTAAAACGGGCTATATTTATTTTTATATATTTATTTATTATATATAAAGTGAGTTTGAGTATTTCACGTTAATACTCAACACAATTCTAGAAGCATCATCTCTTTGCTCTCACCATTTTTAGGTATTTATAGATTTTTGTTAAGTTTATTAACATTATAATTAGAATAATTTTTATGAACTTATTACAAAATCTAACGTTATTTTTATGACATTATTTAAATATTACCTGTATTAAGTATATATGTTTATTTAGGTTTTACTTATCTCTAATTCTTAATTGTCTATAAAGATAAATGAGTTTTGTCATTAATTATTATTTTTAAATTATAATTTAATTACAATATAAATGGTTGATCTTTTAGGAATTTATTATAAAATATACCTCTATTCTTACTTATATTAAAATATATCTATAAAACTATCACTCTCTATAATTTTTACTTGTATAATAGATATTAAAGTTTTATTATTAATAATAAAATCTTTTTTTTTTAAATTGCTCATTCATTTCATTATTAAACATCAATATTATATGCACTTAAGTTACTATTTCTCACTTTTCTTTTTTGTCTACCAATAATGCTTATTTTTTTCCTATAGAGATTTGTTATATAAATATTTTAAAAAATCGTGATTTGAAGAAGTAAAAAAGAAAAAGATTGGCAATGTAAGGGTAAATAGACATTTTAAAAAGTTAGGATTATTAAAGAGAGAAAATGTCTACTGTTCAAATCGAGAAAACATTAATTTTTTAAGTAAATTTGAGGGTGTAGATAATTTTTGAGGAACTGGCAAAAATTTCATTACTAAGAAGATAATTTAACAACATAATTCAACTTCAAGCAGTTGTACAAGAAACAGAGGTTATATTAAATTTCTGAAAAGTTATTCAAGTTGTACTAGATTCTAATGGACACGTGAAAACAATACATTAGAACAACAAAAACATCTTTTGTATGTGTAAAAATATGCTCTCAATTTTTGTCTTCAAATGACCATTAATTATCACCCTTATCAGATTTTTTTTTTCAAAAGGTAATATTCAATATCATATTCTTTTTTTCTTATTTTAAATTAATTTGAGATTTAATCTAATTACTTTTTGCAGTTGTTTCACTTTAATTCATAACATTCCTAATGTGTGTGTAAACTATTTATTATTTTAGAAATTAAATAAATTCATTATTTTTCAATTTTATTTTTCCTTTAGTATAATAAGATTAAATGAAATTAGTGTAATAAAAATAAATAGTATATGTTGAATTGAAATAAAAATAATAAATAAAAATGATTTATTGAATTATTGTTTTTAATATAAAAATATCAACACAAATAAATGAATCAGATGGAATGCTTAAGATTTAAGGTAAACTAAGTAGGCGTTTGTCCATAAATATTATTCACGGTATTTCGAAATATATTTTCACTTTATTTTAAAATATTTTTTTGGTCATAAATATTTTAAAGCACTTTTTCACCATTTTTGGATGTTTGTAGAACACCTCAGGAGTTGTTCCACTATTTTTAAATTCACTTATTATACTTTCTAATTTATTTTTTTTTAAAAAAATTATTTTCATAAAATAACTCAATTTTCATAAAACTCTAAAAAAATTTAAATTTATTTTCAATTTTTGTATTCTTTAACTTCAAAAATACGCATTTCCAAAATACTATGATCAAACGGATTCTAAGTGTATTTCCTAAATTTAAAAGTCGTAAATCTTCATCTAAATAGAGAATCAAATTTGCATTTTAAATACTAGAAAATAATTTAAATAGTTGAATTAATGTACGTTTGATTTTATTTTGAGTTGCCGAATCAAATTTGATAAAAGGAATAACGTATTCTTGAGTCCAATTAATGTATATTGATAATATAATAGCTTTAGATTATCGACATGGATAGTGATGCAGTGTTAGAATTACTCCACCTTTAATCAGAGGTCTTAGATTTGAGCCTTGGGAATGAAGAAAATTGTGTTAGGAGCGCCACCCCCTATAGTGCACAATCTGAATTAGTCGAATTTTTAATGCGAGTATCATACACTGAGCGTAAAACCAAGAAAAAAATATATTTATATTTTTAAATGGATTAAATCAACATATAATTAGTAAATTATTTTCCTTATTTTCTCATTTTAAGGTACCAATTAATACTTAATATCCTGTCAGAAATAGTCTTTCTATCTCTAAGAGTGGTGGTTATGTTTATGTACATTCTACCATTCTCAAAATTATTTTGTGAAAGTAACAATTTATGTGCCAGGAATAATGAAGAAAAAAGTACAAGAACTATGTTCTTAATAGATCTTCCAAAGGAAATAAAGGAGTTAGGAACACTATAGAAAATTCATTAAATATATGATGTGATTTTTGACTTCATTGAATAAAGTATATTTCACGTATAATTCAATTCAATCTAACAAATAAAATTATTTTTTAAATCACAAAAGATTTATGTCATTATACGATATTGAAAACAAATTAAATTTTAAATTCTTAATGCTTTAGAATAGTAAGAAATGAATGTTTTCATAATAGACACCAACAATATTTAAAAACAATTGTGAGTTAGATAACTTTAAGTACAATATTTTATTTATGCTAAAATTTTAGTTGATAACAGTAAAATATTGATCAAAATACAATATCATATTTTTGCATTAATTTTTTTTTTGTATATACAAAATAAATCTAAAATTTATATCAGTTACATTGGACCTATTTACGGACCTTAAAATTATCTAGTCTACTATATAGAAGAGGTGGTAAAGGAACGATCAAGGGCAAAATGATCTTTTCGCTCAATGATCAAAGATTCCAGAATACTCCACACAATTCCAATCGACTCCCTATCTTCAGATTTTTGTTTTCATTCACAGACCGATTCTCCATCTTCAAATTTATATTTTAATTTGCCTTATTGTCTTCTGATTTTTCCATTTATTGTACCATGGTTGTAATCTCAATTTTGCCTTAATTTTCTTCAGAGTTTTTAATTTCAAAGGTAGATGATTCCTACTATCATTCTTAATCTATTTATTTTTTCCATATTTTAATCATTCTTCATAATATGGATTTTTATCATCTCATCTGGGTCTTTCAATATCAGGTATGTTTTCTAGCAAATTTCTTCTACTCTCAATTTTGTCATAATTTTTCTCAGCGTTTTTAGAATACTTGATTCCTTATCTCCTTGTTTCTTTCTCCCACTTTTCTTTCACAATCCTACATCATCATCATCATCATCATCATCATCATCTTCTTCTTCTTCTTCTTCTTCTTATTCTTCTTCTTCTTCTTCTTCTTCTTCTTCTTCTTCTTCTTCTTCTCAAACATCAACTCCAATCTTGGATCCAAACAACAACAAGAATACTAACTTCTCAGGTATGATGCTTGTACTGCACACTTTGCATAATATCAATCAAGAATCATTGATTTTCCTCTCTCTTTCTATCATATTCTTAAGTGCCACAACAGTTTAAACTTCAGGTTTGTTCTATTGTTTAATTTTTGCCTAATTCTTGTTTATTTTTTCATTATTTTATTTTGAATTCTTGCCTTTTTGGTATTTTCATATTCTCAATTTCATGTTATATATTCACCTCTAAACATAGAGGTTTGAAAAGATTGAAATATTGTGTTTAAAGATAACAAAATAGGTATGAAATAAAATGAAAAAGAATATATGGGAGTAAATAGGTTGAGATTTTCTTTTGGATCACTAAATAAATTGTTGAAATGTAGCATTTTCAAGCAGATTTATTCACTTCATGTTTCCATAAAGTATACAAAGTGTCTATTACTTATGTTCCTATTCGTTTGAAATATATTTAGATGGGTACCTTGTTTGTAATTCTTACATTGCATATTAACTTTTCTCTAATTGAAAACAAAAGGCAAGTTCTGAGTATGTTTAACTCTTCTTAACTCTTAACCATCACATAATTCTAGAGAAGATAGTACGTGCATCTTAAACTGTATGCTTACAATAGAAGAGGTATATTTGAAATTTTAAATTATTTAATGTGAGTCATGCACAAATCAAACATCTATTTAGAAACAACCAGTGTAACTTATTGACTTAACTTCATTCAGGTATGGGATACCAAGATTATTGAATCTGTATTAAATACATTCTACGAATTGGACTCATGTTAATGACACGAGATCTTATGATAAACATCACTGTAAGTTTTTGTTGATTTATTCATACACAGTATTGACTATCTATTTATTAAAGAGATAAACTTTACACTAAGATCATGCTGAAAATTGTTATATTGCGCATGAATATTTTGGGAGGATTTCATTATCCCAGTGTTGCAGTGCTCATTGAAAATAATCTCACTCTGTCTTTCGTTAAGGAAAATATTTCTGTGCTTTTAGCATAAACCGAGTCTCAGAAATCATTCCAAAGTCTGCTTCACAGGGATTCCACTTTTGGATCCAGCAAAAATTATTTTTCATAGCTTCTATAGAAAATATTTCTTTGGTAGTAGTATGTATATTGAGATAGTTTAGGAGAGAAAACTAAAACTATTTGTTTTCCAAATGATGTCTCGTTGTCAAGAAATAAGAGGAAAGTTACTCGGTGGATGTTCAGCCACTATCTCTAAGACAAGTTGTTTTCATGACACTGCAAGTTAATGCTATTTTCTTTTTGTTTCGCATGTATAGATAGAACTAACTCTTCAACTTATTAAGCTCAAAATCTAGAAAAATTTGAGTGTGTCTCTTTCACTTGCCTCTCAAGACCTGGAGACAACATCATGTTCTGGATACTTGTCAAAGGCTTAAAGACAGTTTAATTGTTGGTCATCTCATTTCTTTTATTCTCTTTATTCCTCTTCTCACTTAATTTATGTTCTTTTGTCTGGAAATCGGATGGGTGGTCCGATGATGTTCCATCTTAGAAAAATTGTGCGAAGATGATTTGTCCTGACCCGTAAATGTAGTCTTTTCCATTTCCTTTTTGTCCCTTAGAACTAATAACCTTTTTTTTCCTTATTTATTTACTTTGCCTTGTGGTTAAAATGTTTTAATCTTTGGAGTATTAAGTAATAGAAACATATAAGACGTCAAGAAAGAGTATCTAATAGTTATTTTCTTTTACAATAGAATGTAATGAGCTTTTAGTTCAATGCGTTTCTCCATTCCTTTTTACACAAACTACTTTAATTGATAATTGGGGTTTACTTGATTTTTGAAGGTATGTCAAAATCCCTCCCTATTATGTGGTTTTTAGGATATCAAAGGTTGGTTACTAATCTAGGTATTGTATCTCCAATATTTTAGAGATGATAAATGAAACAGGCTTTGAATTTTGAATGTCCCAAAAACAATTTTATGGCAGTATTCATTGTGAAAAAAAAATCCTTGTGGCAATGTCTACATAGAACAACACTTGAAGAATGTATGTGCTCCTCCACTTCTTTGTTGTAATATATTGATATCCTAAGTCATTATGAATATAAATATGTGCTTTAATTTCTATAAGGTGGCAGAAATGGAAAGAAAGCTGAAATTTTAGTTATTTCTAATGAAGTTTATGCTCATCTCACTTTTGGGAGTAAATCCTTTATGCCTATGGTAATCTTTGGATCAGTTGCCCCTATTGTTATAGTTGGATCCATATCAAAGAGATGGATTTTCTTTGATTGGCGACTTGGTTGGCTTGTAATAAATGATCCAATCGGTATACTAACAGAACATGTAGTACTTTCCTATTTAAGATGGTCATTCTACTACTCTCATATGTTTATTTTTGTAGAAAATTTAATTTTACCTTTCACTTATAAAGACAAATTTAGGTGTTAAAGAGCACTTCAGTCTCGTGAACTACTGTTTATCTGTTAAGCATTTTCTTTGAAATTTTTTACAAGTGATGTGCCTTTTGCAATAGTTTTTTGTATCAAAATAAAACCAATCAGACTGACATTAGACAATAACCAATTGGTCTGACATTTGATTCTCTAATGCTAAAGTTTAAATAGAATGACACTGAATTTGCATAAAAATAAAAAGTTCATAGATCAATCATAAAACTTGACTGACACTTGATTCTCTAATGCTAAGGTTTGAACAGAATGACATAGAATTTGCACAAGAATGAGAAATACAAATCAATCATAGAAATTGATGCAAGTTACTTCACTGGTGAATGTTCCAAGGCCTATATTTGATTCCATTGTATTTCACTTGAACTAAGGGTCTATCGAAAATAGCCTTATTACCTTCAAGTTCTTCATAAGGTAGGGTTAAGGTTGCATACACACTACCCTTCCTACTCGTATGATTACATTGGGTATATTTTTTTTAATGGACTATGATTGAGTGACAAATATTTATCATAGGTTGGAAGTTGACGTAACAAAATACAGTTACTTGGAGGATTAACTGGAAAGCAACATAGGAAAAATAAGGAGATTTTGATGAGTTTCCTTATAACATCAAAATCCATGAAGCTTTTGATTTCAAAAAGAGAAAAGAAAGTGGTGTAATTCGTGGAAGGTTCTTGATGCAGTAAAACCAAATTAGGGGTAAACTAAAGAAATATAACTTTAAAATAGAATGTCATATAGAGATTTGATAATCTGTCATGTAAAATCTTTAATTGAGACTGACTGGCGCTCTTTAGGAGGAGGAAAAGAATTTTTTCTAACAAGAATGTCTGTTTGTTATAATCTTGTGTTTTCTTATTTTCATGTCATAGATTCCATCCTCGGGTATCTCAATATGACTTTATTCAGTTTTGCTCTTGATAGTGTTCTCTTCTGCTTGCGTTCTTTAAGAAATTTAATACCTGTTATTCCTTTTAGCCACATATTTGATAGGATATCCCCTTAAAATATGAAATGGAGTTGCCAAAGAATTAAATTTTGTTTTGGTCTAACAACTCATTACATTTTGTAAACATATTTCTGGTTCTAATTTGTAAGCTAACAGAATAGTGATTTAAAAATTTAGTAGTATAGGTGTAATTGTCTCCATCTCTTACCTAGGTATTTTGTTTCTTTTGTTCTTACTTTGGCAGAGGGGCAATTCCTCAGATCTTTCAGAAAACACATGATGATTTCTTCTCAAAAATAGTAAATATTATGTTAAGAGAAGATGCAGATATCTGCTATGACAGAATCTGCTAATGGAAGCTTAATTAGTTATTAGCTTGTGATTAGAACATGTAATCAATAGTCTATTGGAGATCTTTTCCCCTTGTAGGTCAAGCTTCATTTGAACCTTGTTGAAGACATCAAAGATGACTTGGAATTCAGTTACAAGCTGGCTAAGGAAGAATCTTTGATAATTTTGCCTGATAAAAGAAAACAAACTCTTAGAAAGGTAATAAAACTATCGAAAATAGTAGACATGTTTTCTTACTCGAACAAATGTCTCTTTCGTGGAGGATTGTCTTTTCAAATTTTATTATTTTTTTGACGTCTTCGAATGTTTCTCATATGTTTTTAGTCGTTGGAGAATTCATATTCACGAGTTATAAGTTGATTTTTTTTATCACGCAAACAAGCCTTTAATTGCATTCAATTCAAAAATCACTTCTGGTGATATATAGTTCAGTTCAGCCACTAAAACTGATGCATATTCATGTCTGAGTATCATTGCAACTGATGCAAAGGTAGACATTTTTCAAATTCTATTAGACTCCATGAATGTGCCTTTTTGTATGAACATAAAATTTGTGTAGCTTTTGTGTTGGTGCATTGATTCACAACATGAACAACATTTTCTATCCAAGTAGTCGTAATTGATCAATTACCTGGAAACTACCACATACCCATAAATAAAAATGTTCCATGATATATTACTATAAGTTGGTTGTTCTAAAAAAATAGTATTTCATTATGTTACGGTTTTGCAGCAAAGTGATCTGCTGTTCTTACAGTGTAAGTGAACTATTTTCTTATCTACCATTCCTTAGATAAAGTCAGTGAACTATTTGCTTAACTACCATTCCTTAGATTAAGTCATTTTATGAAAAGAATTATTAATGCTTACACATTCTGGATACTGTAAGCATGGTTGATCTTTAATAAAAACAAAAATTGACCACTGCTTTCGGTGATGCTGACTGTGTTTCTGCTGGTGGACCTATTACTGCAAAAAAATAATTTCGTATTGTAATGTTTAAGTATGGTCCTAAACCAATTCAGGCATGTTCAATATTTTCTTATGAAAATTGGATTTGGCATACTTCTTCTTTTTTTTCAACATCTTCATCATCGTCTTTTAAGTTTTTTGGTATAGTTCGATGTCGTTCTTAATAGTGTCAAGATGTCTAATAGAAAACCGGCTTTTTCATTCAAAGAATAAGGTAAGCGGGTCCATTGTAAAATCACAATTTTACCTTGCATTTTAGCATGTAACCAAACCGGCTTTAACTTTTAATGGACAAGGTAATCACCTGTGTTAACCTTGTCCATTTTGGTATTTTTCAATTTTGATATGCCACTTTAAAATTTTTAATAAAAAAACTTTTCTTTTAGGCTCCGAACTCGAAAATAGCTGGTGATCCATTTTGAGTCTTGCGAACAATTGGTTAGCCTGCTGTATCCAAATGGACATGATAAGGCTGATAATGTTGTTGGATGGTAAGTTATTGGAGTTATTGGATGGTCCTGTTATTTCTATATCTCTTTTCTAACAAGTAGTATCAATTTTTTGCTTTCTGTGATCTGTACCTATTTTCTTGGATTCAAATAATTCCATATAGACTATGGTAAAACTTGTCATCTTTATCAGGATTTCACATTCTCCTGCATTGATTGCCAATCATAAAAACTTATTTTCTTGTATTCCAGAACCACTGACATTACTCAACCAGTATAACGATACAGCTGCCCTTCAGGTACAAATGTAGTCCTCAAAGCATGTTGAATCTTTCATGAAATATGTTGCTGATTTTTAGTTTCACGACTAACCATTTTGAGATGTTTTAAGGAGAGAACAAAATAAGGCAGCGTGGATATCAGCACCAGAAGTTCCTGGCACATTTGTCTGCAATATAAGAGATATAATGAAGGTATGGAATTTAGTTTGGAGCTTTTGCAACAATTTTACTCCATCTACTTAAGTTCATGTCTGCTGGCTATTGATAGATCTTATCAAATGGAAATTTATGAATCAACATTGGACCGGAGGTCATCAATAACTCTCCCAAATAATCATATTGGCGTGGCCTACTTTTAAGAGGTTAAAGACTTTCTATTTATTTTATGATAATTTTTTTTATTATTGCATACTTCCAACTGAAAAGTGTTTTAAAGTACTCCTTGCAACAACACAAATGGATATCATTGAAAAAATCAAAATTAAGTCTCAGAAAATTACATAAGCTTACCTTCCTTATTAGTTGGTTTTGCTACCAATCAAGTGATGAAGAAGCACACATACTGCAACACTTATATTCAAGCTTTCCACAGCCATAAAGGATTTATAATTCTGGCCTGAAATACTATTATCACACTCAACATCCTCATCTTGTCCAACAATTATATCGACGGAGATCTTTCCTAGAATTCTAACTAATTCAGTATCTGACATCTCAACCAATGGCCTCAGCTCAGTTCCCTCACTTCCCAAAACAAGGATTGTAGGAGCAGCAGGGGCAATCTAATGCAATGGAACAACTTTTGAAGAAATGGAACCACCTAGGACCCGCCATCCATTTTCTGCCAAAGACGCAAGGAATACATCATATTCTTGTAAGACCTCAGCTCCATTAATTCAAGTGAGCCAACACTTGCTTTGCTCACTACCCCACTCAATGGTACCAAGTTATTTGCACATAAGACGATCCCAAAAGCTCCGAATAAGTAAGCAGAACGTATAATTGCACCTAAATTTTGAGGATCAGTAACCTCATCCAAAGCAACCAAAGAGAAGTAGTCTCTTATTCCTCAATTGAAACAGGTTCCAATTCCTTGATAGCAACCATTTGCAATGGATAAGCATCGAGGAGCAGTCCCTGATGGGGTCTGTTATCAGTAATCACATTTAGGTCATGTTTATATACTTTCTTTTTCCTAATCCAACTTTATTCGCCATCGTCAAAACTCTCTTGAAACCTTTCTTATCTTTTTTTTCCTGTTATTCCCACTCAGATCCAACCCTTTTTGAATATAGAGACCATAAAATTCCCTTTTTTTAGATAACAATGCAGCTAAAATTGGGACAACACCATAAATTTCCTCACCAACCATTCTTGGTAGGGTTGATTCAGTCGCCTCCTTCCTAAGATGGACCATAATAACTATCCCTCACTCCTAAAATTAGGATTGGCACATGTGTTGTACCAAACAAATTCCCATTGTTCACATTTCCAGTTAAGTGAAGCATCATGTTCATGTATGCATTCTTGAATTTGTTTCATAAATTTAAAGGTGAAAAATTCTTTAATTTCAACTTCGAAATAACTTAAATTTTCTTTTGGCTAATAATTCTTGTCAACTACTAAGAAATTTAGACTATTTCGGATCTCCTATCGCTGGTATAGATGTCTATCATTTGTATCTACTTTCTTCATTTGAGATGCGTTTTAAGTTTCAAACTTTACACAGTTCCCAAAAACCATTCTTCATAATTTCACTTGAGTTTAAAGAACTTGACCCTTAAATCCCATAACAAGTCCAAACATTTTGGAACTGGCTATGTGATGAAGGGGTTGTATTAATAAAGACACCTGTACAACCACCAATTATACCTGAAGTTTTAGGATTAGTTGCTAAGAGGGATATAGCTAAAGGTGAGACAGTTCTAGGAGTGCCTAGAAGGCTATGGATTAATACAGTTGTAGAATCTGAAAGTAGGAATGTTTGTACTGGATTGGAACCTTCGATATCTATTGCTCTTTTCTTGATTAGAGAGAAATGGAAAGATGATTCTAAGTGGGAATATTTCATTGGTGTTCTTCCTGAGTGTACTGATTCCACTATCTATTGGTGGGTATGATTTTATTATTAAACTTTTTTTCTTGAATTGAGGGTATATTTAAACAGTCTCTCTATCTTTAAAGGTCTGTGTATACACTACTCTTTCGAGACCCCATTCATGAGGTTACATTGTTAGTATGTTGTTATGAATAATCTTTTTCTTGAGCTGAGGGCATATCGCAGACAACCTCTCTACCTTCCAAGGTAGGGTAAGGTCTGCGTATACTTTACCGTCACTGATTATGTTGTTATTATTGAACAACTCTTTCTAGGAGTAGTGTTGTTGATGTTGCTTGGTATGTTTTTTCAGTGCAGGTCCGAAGAGGAGCTCTCTGACATTCAAGGTAATCTTCTTTCCTTCTTAAAATTCCTATAATAGAAAAATTGCAAATTCTTATGTTGTTTGTTCCTGTGGCAGAGGTAGGATTTTCATGAAGCCAAAGAGAATTGAACATCTATGATATAAACATAAACAATAATTTTAACCATATATACATAGAGGAATGTTTTGCCAAAAGGAATTTGGATGAACCCCTTGGCCATACTTAGCTCTGCCCCTGGTTTTGTTTATGATGGAATTAAGTTACATATGCTGACAGAGTGTAACTTTCTTTTTATCTCTATCAATGTAGTTTAACAAGTGAAAGTAGATTACTAACCATTTTAAAAGTAGATGGTTTACTTTACCTCAAATTGATGTTTGCTTAGAATTTGAATCAACACATGCTGATTTTTTATCATTTATTCACTGAGTAATAGTCTTTTAGTAATTTCTACACGTCTAAATTTATTTTCTTATTGATTAATTTTTTTTACTATACGCGTTGGGCTCGTGCAACATCTGAGCATACCTATCTAGTTTATTTATATATGGAAAGATGAGCAAGGAAATGACCATGAGCATCATGGTCATTTCAAATATAATGGTGCATTGAATACTTAAAGCTTATATCAGTTATTTATATCAATTATAGGGGTAAAAAGGTAATATTATATATCATGTAGATTACTTGATATTTCTAGAAAGATCTTTCATCTCTCATAGAAGAACAAGAATTAAACAGACCGGAACTTGTTCACTTCTTCACTACTGCCCAACTCAAATCCACCACCAAGATCAAGAATTATGGAAAATATTTTTTGAAGCATTCGTAAGAAAAGGGTTATTCTTATCTTTTGGTAGGAATTTGTCTCTCATCCTAATTGAAAAAGGACGCAGCAATGCAACTTGTAGAAACAACTCTTCTCTTCATCTTAGGAAAATATTTTTGTAAGCATCCGTAAGAAAAGAATTTTTCATATGTTTTGGTAAGAATTATTCTGTTATCGCCTTTCAAAATACTGATGGTTACAATTTCAGGTAATGTTTTGGTTAAATTTTCCTAATCTTCTTTCGATTTGTAAATTTCATTAGTTGATGCTTCGTTCCTTTGATTTTAATCTATTTCTTTTGTCATATTTTAAATTTTGTTCACACTTATGTTCTTCATTCATATGAGTGTTTCAATTTTTAGCAGACTTCTTCTAATTGTCTTTTTACTTTTGGATTTTATGATTGATGTGGTAAATTATATTTTTGGTCCCCCCCTCCAAACCAAGTATGTAAGTTTTTGCATGCATTCCTCAAGTATCTAAGTTTCGACAAATTATTACATTGCTAATTGTTAATCATGTTAGGGTTGAAAAGATACTTTTATATGCACACTTTTTTGAATCAAAGTTTTTTTGAGCAATAGGACCAGGAGCAACATGAATCTTCCATGAGCAAGTTTAGATCCTCCATTTTGACGGTTCCTTTTATTATTTCTATATATAACTTTTATCTATTATAATTTGCTTGAAAAAAGTAATAATATGTAATCAACGAATAGTCTCACTTCTCAGTCTTTAGCACATAGAGTCTACAATGAGTGTTAGATTATAGCCATAATTCTATATCAAAGATTACAAAAGAAGGAAAGTTAAATTAGATCGGCTAGCTACAAAGTAAATCATCTATAAGTTGTGTAGTAACCAATGAAAAATTCTGCTTGAAAAGAGGAAAAATAAACTATCACTATCAACCAAGGTCTTACTTATCTAGCAATAGAAAAAGTTCAACTCCTATTTCTATCGACCTGTTGGCATGTATGAGTAGTTAAAATTTTTAAATTTGGGTTAATTCGGTAACTGTAAATGGAGTAAAGTTTGCTTCTTTTAAGAGTTCTTACAGGATATAAATGCTTATTTATAGTATGTTGTGACAGCTATTGTGGAGAATATGAAGAAGTTCAACATGGTATGATTGTTGAGTCTAAAGATGATACTAGTCAAATTTGTTGCTCTACGTAGAACTACTTTGTATGTAGTACCATAGGACTATGACTAAATAAGAGCATGCCGCTAGCTATAGGTGTTATTTTCTCTGAATTTCTAAAAATTTCTACTTAGTAGCTGAGTAAATGTAATCTACTATTTACTGTTGCTTTATTGTAATGTCATCTTTACTCTTAGTTTTTCTTCTTTGCTATCCTTAACTTATTCTTACTTGATTTTGGTCAATTTGAATTCTATTTCTTTCAGATTCATTCTTGGTTTGGTCAAGATGTATTCAGTTAAAATGATTGCTGTGATTTGAAAAGTATTGAGGGTTGTGCTGGAACTATTTTAGGCATAATATCAAGAGAGGTCATTTTTCAAGAACAAGTATTGAGAGTTGTGCTGGAACAAGTAATCATTTATTTTTTCCTTTACTCTTTTTGATATTTTGTAGCAACTCTTTATTTGTCGGTGTGCATATTCTCTCATCTGAGCTTTAGAGTTCTTTCTAGAGTCTAACATGACTTTTTAGTTAGAAATTAAGCAATTTAAATCTCTACACTGAAAGTAATGGTAAACTTTTATCTAGCCATATCTTCTTCCTTTGATTTTCCTCAATTTGTTTTTTTACCGTCTTTTAATTTCTCAACAACCAGGTACATTCGTTGAAGACTCTTATTTGTTTCTTATTTCACAACTCATGTTCAATTTTTTCAAGCTTTATCTTTTTTGTTCTCTCTTTTCGTTTGTCCTAGCATCACTGGACTTTTTCTCTCTTTTTTTATCTCGCTTTTTATGTCTCATTCATGAGTGCTTTATGTCATGCAAAATGCACGTTTCTTTTATCAATGACACTTATATTTGATAAACCTAACATTTAAAAAAAGAATTATACTATTTTCAAAAACTTTTGACGGTATGATAGATAAGTGATGATGGTGAATTGTCAAAACTCAAGTCATTTAACTCGGAGTTCGGAGATTTCACTATCCTTAATCCACATCTCTGTCAATGTTTACCAATGGGAAGTTGAAGGGAGCTCATGGATGGTCAATTTAGTTTCAAGTGAGTTATTCTGTAAGATATACTAATATAACCATGAATGTAAATTTAAAATGTTCATCTTAGACGCACTTAGTGTTTTTTGGAAGCATTCTTAATAACCTAATAGTAGTATAAGTGTACTAATTCTGTGAAGTTGACTAAATTTCCTAGGTTTAACATTGCATGAATAGATAATTCATGTATTAAGACGATTTGGTATGATTTTCTTATTTTAATTCTTCCTCTTTTACTTTCTTATGGTTGTGTAGAGAATATGAATGGTATCTAAGACTTCAATGGCATGCTTGTGTTAAGAACCCACCATACAAAACTGGCAGATGTCATGTTGCACATGTACATTTAGCATGATATGTAACTATGTAATGGTGAGTTTTGACAATATAGTGTTTTTACAACCAACTTATTTAATGCTATGAAATTCTACACATCCACGTGTTGGTGTGCGGAGGTCGTGACAAATTTGGCAAAAGATCAAAATGGCTTTTTGTGGAAGCTTTATGGCTCAATCAAATACACACATTGAGGGAGAAAAGATTATTGGGTACGATGTAGTTTTGATGATTGACAAACTGACAAAGTGATATGAAACATGTCAATCAAGCTGGTTCACAGACACACTGTCTAATGTAGCTGAAACTTGTAGCAAAATCATCGATGATTAAAGATAAGCGTGCAAAAATCAAGGAAGGACCAGATGGGTGACTAATTCAGATAAACTCAAGGAAATAAACATGTGCTGATTTAAAGAGTTGGAGTTTGATTGTTACACTAAGGAGACAAGAATTGGAATTGAAGAAGGAGTTTCACTTAAAGTAGAATTCTATGCAATGAGAGTTCTGATTAAAGGAGGAGTTTGAAATAAAGAATGACTCTTTGGAGAGCTGTGCTTAAATAAAAGATGTATTATTCAGAATAACTTTTGCACTTATAGAGAGATAAAATGCTAAAAGCGAGCAAATTGAGAAAGTTCACAATTGAGAGAATTCTGACTGAAGATTCAAGTGTTGTCAGTACAAAGGAACAGATTGACGAACCTGTTTCACAAGACAGAACTTTACAGTTCAAGATTCAGTTTAAATGTATTGTTCTTGTTGAGTTGTAATTTATTTCTTTCCTAGATTGATTATTTAGGAACAATACTGAACTGATTTAACTTCAAGTTTAGGATAACTCGAAGTGGGTTCAAAAGTAAAGGGTGATTGTTGAGTTATAAGAATTAGAGTTTATGATTCGTAGTTGTTGAGTTATAGGAATTAGAGTTTATGAATCCTAGTTATTGAGGTGTAGGAATTAGAGTTTATAATTCCTAGTTGTTGGTTACAAGTGTTTTGTAATCAGTTGTTGTAGAGGCTCAGAGTTATTTAGTGAAGTTGGGATTAAATCCTGTAGAGGTACAGGTCGTGGTTGTTTACACCTTTTTGAGCTGGGTGTTTTCCATGTAAGAATCATTGTGTTCTTTACTTCCTGTTTTACTGCTTCCTTGGAACAAGTCAGGTAACTCGTTCTATCCATAGGAAACTCTTACGTTAAAGTCACTGGTTAATAGGGCACGTACTCTAATACACATCTACAAAATCTCCATTCAGAACTTAATTTATTCTTATACTCGCATGTAAGCAAATCTAATTTAAGGTGGAGAATTGAGGATGAGAAAGACTACACAAAAATCATGTAATATACAAATTTACTACCGTAATTGTTTTATTTGTTCTCTTTAAAGGACATTAACAGAGAAATGAGCTAAAAGACAATTTTCTTTTTAATGTTTTTAGCATATAATTCTTGGATCACTTATTTTATTAAAGCTCCTATAAAGTAAAACTCATTCACCTTGTTTGTAAGGTTAGCATAAGCTGAGAACAAAAAAAATTGAAGATCCAAATAAATGTGGCGGTTGTTTCTACTTTGGAAATACTATTGGTTCAATTTTTAGTGCATTTGCTCCATAGGATATGAGAGAGACTCTGTGATTCATTCTAAGAGACACTTTCTCTTATCATACTTAATTTTTTCATACATGAGTTTTTTGTATCTACTTAGGTGAAAAAGATATTGAACCATCTTGAATATTTTCTTGCGAGTGATACTTTATCATGGAAGAGCAGGTACACAATCACACAAGTTAAATCTCATTTATGTCATCTCCATCTTCGGAGGAATATGAATTATTTGAAAAAACTTTATGATGTTGATCTTGAAAAATATGTTTTTCTATTCTTCTTGATGGGGAGCTAAATTAATTTCTTGTGAATTATTTTTTTCATTCTATATTGATGAAACCTTTGCCTTTGTTAGAGTGCGTGCCCTACCAATTTTAATATTTTACTCTACTGAGTTGAATATCTGTGGAACATGTAAGCTAACGTGGTTCACTGAAGTAAAATTTGAACACAGTATTTTTACGTGGAAAACACCTGGCTCAAGAAAGGTGTAAAAAACACGACTTGTACCTCTACAGGATTTAACCCCAACTTCACTATAACTCTTGAGCCTCAACAATCAACAAATTACAAGATTTCTTGTAAACTAGGAATTAAAACTTCTAATTCCTATTTCTACAAAACACTAATCTTCCCAAGATAAGTGTTCCCAAGTCTTCGAGTTCCCCAACCTTATGACGTTAATCCTAACTCAGTTTATACTTCACTGAGACTAGAGATTACAACTCAATATGACTCAATGACCAACCTATTACACAAAGTCTATGACTCTTAAGTAAAGGACCAGGTTGCTCTACTAGCTTCTTCAAGTTGTAGAACTGATTTGCTGATTGTTGGCTATCTTTTTTTTTATGCGTAAGTGAAATACTTGAATGTCATTTTGAATGTCATTTGTTGTATTTAAGCCAACTCCTGATGGATTTCTTTAGTTGATGTATTCTTCTATCTTCAATAGGACTCCCAGGTAGTTTTACTCTTTGCTGTCGTCTCTCTCTCCTTGCTTGAATAAGACTCTTCTCTTTTATCACATAGGCTTTGCATGACTTATTGATCAACTCAACTTCTAGATGCTGCACTCATCTACTTCATCTGATATGATAAGTGTTGAGAGCATGTTACTTATTCACTCCTATTTTTACACAGTGTCATCTTATAATTAGTCTTGTCTGTAACTTGTTCACTTGTGTGGAACAGCTTGCACAACATGTTTCATTCATATGTCCATCATCAAAACTTTACATTTTCTAACAAATTTCCCATTTTTGATGATGACAAACTTATCAGCACAACATCCATTTTAAAATCCTGACACACTCAATAAAAAATTAAAATAGATCACAACAGAATGAAACAGGTTAGTCATTGAGTTATTAACATTGTATAATCTATTCTTCACCCTTTTGACATTATCAAAACGCTGGCCCCAACAAGTGATAACTGTTTAATAATTCATGGCCACTGGGGCTATCACTAAAACAATCAAAACTCAGAGCAGAAGAATAACAATGCATTATGAAAAAACAAAAGTAGAACACTTTAACCAACCATTTCATTCATAGAATAAAATACAATTATCATAATCCAGTAATAGAAAAAGAGAAACAACATGGACTAAGAGACAGCAAGGAAAATATGCCTAAGGCACGAAGAAGGGGCTTAAGTGGATGAGAAGGAGGGGATAAAGGAGGTCGGCTTCCTAATAACATCAGCATTCTCAGCTCTTTCCTTTTCCAAAGTGGCTGTGAGGGAAGCAATTTGAGCTTGAAGTACCTTTTTCTCATCCTCATGAGCAGCCTATGCAGCCTTTAATGTAGCCTGAGCAACCTTCACCTCAGCCTGTTTTGTAGCAAGAGCATTTCTCATCCTTTGCATATGATTATCAGAACTCCTCATGGAAATAGGTAACATCATGTGGTTCACACTCCCTATGATATCCTTGGTAGTCTGTGAAGACCACACTTGGATAGATACCCCAAACTCCTTAAACATAGGGGTGAGCCAGAATTCATAAGGGAGGGCATGTCCATTTAATTCCTTAAGGAGAACCCTTTGCATATGCTTCAATATGAGTCGAGGCAAGTCAATTTTCACCTCAGTGTCCAATAGTTCCATGAGAGTAAGGTCAAGAAAGCTAGCCACAGTTCTTTTTTTCTTCCTAGGGATGATCATCTTGTGTACTACATCAAAATAGAGTTGGTGGAATGGAGATATCTCCCTCTTAAGAAATCTTCTATGAGTGATCAAGTGAGGATTTCCAGAGAACTTTCTACACATGTCAAGAGCAGATGCAAGATTGTTAAGAGGTGGCTAAGTGCCCTTGACATAGTGACACCCCCCCCAGAAGGAATATTCAAGATCTAAGCAATGTCAGCTACATAAAGTTTCATTGTAACCTTTTGAACAGTAGTCGAAAACATCTCACCAATGGCCACCCTATTTGTGTTGAACTCATACACTTCAGGTTTGGCAAATCTCCTCTGAAGGTCACCCTGAAGGAATAGGTGTAACCATCCTTGAAACTCTAATTTTCTCAACAAAGTCTGCAATCAACACCCGTAGAACCACTAATAACCCTTCCTCTAGCTAATTTACGCTTTTAAAAGTGAAAATGGTGTTTTTCAGGAGTGTCCTGGTGTGATGATGGTTCTGGAACCTCAAAATCAGGATCCAAGTCAGTAGCAGCAGCCAGAGGTGACTCAGAATCAGATGAGTCAGAAGGAATAGATTTCTTTACCTGTTTCTTTAAATAAGTAAAGGACTTAGGAGGAGAAACTGTGGAGGATGGGGAACCTTTGACAGTAGGAGTGGATTTTGAAGAGAAGGAAGCTTTTGGAGTAGGTTTAGAGGATGATTTTTGAAACACAGAGGGTTTTGGGACTTTTGCAATGATTTTCTTCTTCTTTCTGACTGATCGAAAAAGAAGATCAGGAGAAGACTCACGAGGAGGAGTGGGATCAGATATAGCCACACATTTTTTACTAGCTTGAAGTATTTCTACCAAGGAAGCATCTTCTTGTTGCTTTTTGCCTCGAGTGTGAGGAGTTCGAGGAGTAGAGACAACAAGGGAGGGTTCTACATGGATAGTTTCATTAACATCGATAGAGATGGGAGAGGGTTATCTTTTTAGATCTGGACCTTCTTGGGATTAGGTATGCGATAAAAATATCATCTCGATCAATAGGAATATCATCTTGATCAAGAATCTAAAGAGGGACAGGAGGTAGAAGTAAAGGTTCAAACAATGGTGGAGGGTTAGAAGAAAATTTTGTAAAAAGGTTTTGTAGATGCTTGAACATAGCGAAGTCAAACAACTTGATTGATATTGGGGGAGAAATGAATGGAGGTAAGGTGATATTTGGATGTAGTATAATGGTTGTTGAAGGAGTAGTAGTAGAGTCAGTGGATGGCTTAGAGGAAGAGGATGCCATGGTGAAAACAGAGATAAACAGTGATTTCTTTGTGGTTATGAGAGGTGAATGAGGAGGAGAGGAGAAAACATATTTAAGGTAGAGAAAAAAAGATGAATCATAGATGAATTGTACTTGGGGAAGGAAACATAATGATTAAGAGGGACAGTTCTAATGAGAAAGGTCTGACAACTTTTTGAAGGAGAAGATTTTTTGGTTTTTGGCGGTTTAAGTGTAACGAAAGAGACCATGTAGAAAACCGTTTCTCTTCATCTAATTATGGGTAATCAATGATCATACCTGAATTCTGAAGAGAAAATGGAAAAAATGCCTCAATGTTCCAATCTTTCTACAAAATCAACATATAGCTGAGTTAATTTACTCTAAATTCTTAGAATTAGGATACACAACTAAATGTGTAAGACTGAATTAATCAACAATCACTTAAGAGCAGCTTGTTCTAGTCAATCATTGAGGATGATTTAGACAATTTTAATCATCCCCAAGGCTAAACTATTCTTTTCAAAGTGTTCTCTAGTCAAAGCCTTAGTGAATATGTCATTTGTTCCTCAGTAGAAAAAAACATAATTGATTATGACCTTTTTCAACATTATCTCTAAGAAAGTGATGTCTAATATCAATATGCTTAGTTCTTTTATGTTGAACAAGATTTTTCGCTATGTAACATACACCTGCACAACCAACAAATCTTTTCCATTAGTTTTCAAGAAAAAGTGTTGTCAATTTTACCTCTAGTATGTCCATGCTCCAGTAGAAACTTTGATAATCTCTCATACCAAGCTCTAAGAGCTTGTTTCAACCCATACAAGGCCTTATCTAGTTTATACAAATGATCAGGAAACTTCTTGCTTTCAAATCCTGAAGGTTGTTTAACATATACTTCCTCTTTGAGAATGCCATTCAAGAATGCACTCTTAACATCCATTTGATATAAAATAAACTCCATGTAGGCAACAAATGCAACAAGTAATCTAATAGCTTCAATTCTGGCTACAGGAGCAAAAGTCTCATCAAAATCTATGCCTTTTTCTTGATTGTATCCTTGGACCACCAATCTTGGCTTGTTCCTTGTAACTATTCCATGCTCATCAACTTTATTTCTGTACACCCACTTAGTCCCAATTACTCTTCTATCTTTTGGAAGAGGGACTAAGTACCATACTTTGCTTCTCTCAAACTGATTCAACTTTTCTTGCATGGCTATGATCCAATCAATATTAAGTAATGCCTCAGTTACCTTCTTTGGCTCAATCTCTAATAGAAATACCTTGAAAGCACACATACTTCTTAATCCAGACCTTGTAGTGATCCCAGAAGTGAGATCAGTGAGATGAGTAAGAATATTCTCAATAGGATGTGATACTTGATACTTGTAGCCTTTAGGGACCAAGCCTAGTGAGCTACTCGGATCACTGCTGATGTTCTGAGCTGGGGTAGTTGGTGGATCAGTTCCCCTTGTCACTGTGCTTCCAGATTCAGTTCTCTCTGATGAAGTTTCTTCATGTTTGGTAGCTCCAGTCAATTAACTGGGTTGTGTAACCGGTTCCTCAGAGTCATTTCCTTTCTACAGGTTAGTCTTAACACAGGATTCATGCTTTGCATTGATTCTAATAGTTCTATGCCTATATTGTGGGTTAAACTTATTGGAAGGTCCCGAGAAAAAGCTTCCACATCAGTCCCACCCCCACCCCCACCCTTACCCACGACAGAGGATAATACGTCAATGAAAAATGATTGCACGGGCAGTCATGAAAGGGATAATTCTGAAGATTTTGAAGAAAAGGAGTTTGGAGGAGGTGAGGATAGGCAGTTCAGGCCATAAGCAAGCTACTCTTTCTCGAACGGAACCAATCTTTGTGTAAGACAAACATTCAAGAATAAGAAAACATTGAAGCTTTTCTTAAAAAGGCATCGGTGAAAATGTCTTTCAATTACAGAATAGAGAAGAGTTGTAAGAAATACTTCAGGGTGAGGTGTGTAGATCCAACTTGTCGGTGAATGGTGCACGCATGTACGAACGAAGCATCAGGTTGATTTCAAATCAACAAGTACACGGGAGAACATAATTATGGCATTGATCATGTCACGGGAAAATACAAGAATATCATCGCGGACATCATTACCTCAATTATTTTGAACTTTTTTGTCAATAATAAAGGTCCAAGCTCGAAAGAGATCGAGAGAATCGTATTTAGAGAGCTAAATTGTAGGCCAGGCTATTGGAATATTGGATGGCAGACGTCATTGCGAAGAACATAGTTTGAGAAATACCCGAGCATGTATATGCAGTGTTGCCTGCCTTTTCTTATGTTTTTAATGGCCTCAATCCCGGGTCTACAAATTTCCTCATGGTTTAGGAGGAGTCGGGCAAGTTTATGTACTACTTTATGGCGTTTGGGGCTTCCATTTGTGGATATACACACATAAGAAAGGTCATTACCGTTGATGACATGCATTTGTCCGACAAGTATGAGGGTGTGTTGTTGTCCGCTGTTGCTCAAGACACGCTGAAACAGATCTATTCCTTAGCGTATTGTGTGGTGGATAAGGAGAATGATGAGTCGTCAGGATTCTTCTTTGAGAAGCTTAAGGCCATTGTCGTTGACAAACCATAGTTGTGCATTATCTCCGACAGACACGTAAGAATAGCCAATGGCCTCACAAGGCATTATCCGCTTGTGCATCATGGTGTTTGTATGAGGCATCTCGGTGAAAATCTTTGAACGAATCACCATTATGCAGATTATCTCCATTTGTAATACCATGCAGCCAAGGTGTACACGTTGGAGGAATTTAATGAGTACTTCAACATCATTACAGATAGCGCAACAACTTGCCTCGAGCATGATATTGGATTTGAAAAGTAGAGTCAAGCTCACTTTTTAGGAAATAGATTCAATGTCATGAACACAAACATCGCCGAGTCGCTCAATGCAATATTCGTCGACAAAATAGAGTATCCAGTGGTGGCCATCTTTAATTCAATAGCATATAGGTTTGGCAAAATATTCAGGAAGAGGTATGTAGAGGTAAATAGTTCAAGAACTCCAATCGTTCCTATAGCCGAGAAGATCTTGAGGAAAAATATGACCGAAGATGGCAAATTGTATGTAAGAAACATAAATGGAAGCACCGATAAATTCACCGTTTTTGTTTGTGGTCCTTTCGCCAAAGTTAATCTATCAAAAAGATCATGTTCTTTCAGGAAGTACAACTTGATGAAATTTTCATGCGCTCATGCAATGACAACGTTGTGTTTGAAGCATGGGGACAATTATGGTACTAGCATTTATAACTAACCCTCTCCCATATATTCAAAATAATCAGACCTCCTTGCATACTTGGAACTTATTTGTGCATTACCTCTAGATTCGGAATGGAGCGTGGTGCGGGAGTATCTAGAAATGCAAGTTCTTCAACCCGATTTTGATCCCAAACTAGGAAGGAGGAGGGTGAAACGCGTTAAGGATGTGTCGGAGTCTTCAAGAACCAAGAAAAGGAACAAGTGCTCCAAGTGCAAAAGGCCGGGACATAAGAGAACAACATGTAGCCTTAACATAGGATGATAGGATTGACATTGTATTTTTTTTTGTTTTGTCAAATGCACTCGACAATTTGTAATGTGTATTATGTTTTTAAAGATAAGAATTGCAGTCAAAATTGAATTTTTTTTTGCTATGCATTATCGATCCCAATTCAGTTATTATATACTATGTACAAAATAGATTATACACTATAGTCCTCAACTAGCCTCGTAATATATAATAAATCAATGTCTGGTCTATAGTGTAGATATTCAATACATAGTATATAATAAATTTTTCAAGTTTTCTATTGAACAAACTCTTTTCTTCGTACACTGAATATTTCAATGTAATAATGACACTTTGGAAAAGACGCCGTTTTGAAAAGACCCCTCCCAATTTATTTATTATATATTTTATACTAAATAGATTATACACATTACTCATCGACTAGATTCATAATATATAATAAATTTATACGTGGTCTACAGAGTAAATATTATAATATGTAGTAAATAATACACCTTTTGAGTAGTCTATTAACGAAACCATTTTCTTCATACGCTGAATATTTTGATGTAATAATGACCCATTGAAAAAAGCACCATTTTAAAATGACTCGATTGCTGCCTGCGATGACTTTTTAGTACTTATTCCCACATGTCTTTTCACCTTACCTATAGTCTATTTAAAGAGGCCAGTCGTCGATTGTAAACCCACTTTTTACTACATCACTAAACAAGAAGAGATTTGCAGAAAAAAGGGGAAAGAAGAAGGTATCCTCTTCATCCCATGCGCAGGATGATGACAATCCATAACCTTGATTTGCTCTAACTAAGGAGCAACCTGGATTTTCTTTTCCAGGGTCTTGCCGTCGATCAGCGGAGGCTGGACATGGAGCTCCGGCGGATGACCAGTTTTCTTCGGGCCATAGCTGAGAGGCTCCACTTGGA
>NC_061111.1:75209509-75237538 GCF_002878395.1 Capsicum annuum
CATAACAAGCATCTGTATTGAGAAGGACTTCTTGTTCTCAAACACTATTTGTCCCAACAACACCCACAAGTGACAACCATCATTCTTCCTTATGCTCATTATACACATCTAAGCTCTTATCATGATATGTAGTCATTCTTTAGTGCTTGGATGATTCATATCTATTTTATTTTATTTCTCTTTTTTTTTTCGTGTCATCTCAATTATCTACAACTACAACGTGTCTTAGATAACACTTGATCACGTTCAAAAGTGATTGGGTGTCATAATTGATGTATATAAATTACTTTACAATGTTTTAATGGTGTTAATTGACGTACTTTAATTTTATTTAATTTAATTTCTCCTTTTTTGTCATTATTTTAAGTTATTCATATATTTAGTAAGTTGATCATAGACGCTTGCTCAGGACAATAATCGACTTGAGTATAAATCGATAATAAGTCTATACAGTGGATCATCAATACAGATGTTAGTAAATAATTCATATTTAGCCTAGTCGATTACAAAAGACATAAACATTCTTTAGAGATCCTTTGAAGTAAATGATGAATCATTTGAATTTCCTCCAATGATTTGATTCTTTACCAATAGTAAAAGGGTACAATTTTCCAACGATCAGTTTTTGATAGCCCTACTATATAAAGGAAACAGACCATTTTGAACTCCTCCATGTTCATTTATTCATCACTTTTTTGTTTTGCTTCAACAACAACAATATTGCAATGATCTAAAAAATTCTTATATTTGTCATTGTGGTAATCCCGTTGTTTTGAGGATGTCACGAACCGACAAGAATTCAGGTCAAAAATTCTACAACTGTACAGTAGGAAAGGTTTGTTTTAGTTTAAATAAAAATTTATTTATGTTCATCACATAATACTATTTATATATTTATTGATGTTATTTTAGGATAATGGTGGATGCTCTTATTTCAAGTGGATTCCTTCCGATTTCGAGAAATCAAAATTTCAAGGCGTTGCAAAGTTTGAAATTTTGGAAAGGCTTAGAGAATCTAAAGAAAATAAAGATCTTCTTATGACCTTATATAGAGAATCAGAACACAAGACTGATCACTTAAAAGGATTGTTGAAAGACGTCGAAATTGAGAGGAATCAACTTAAGCATAGGTTGGCTATGGTTGAAGAAAAAGAGAAGGGCCTAAAAATTATGGTGTATGATTTACTATTAGTTTTGACTTTTTGGAAAGGTATAATGGGGTGTAATGGGATTGAATGTATTATATCTCTTTTATTAATTGATTACTTTTCACTTATATTATATATGATTTACATTTTTCATTCATCGACTACACAACACTGTACTATATATCCTTTACCTGTTAGTTAGATTCTATAATCAACGATGAAATTCATGTAAAATTAATCATACATTGATTATATAAATTGTAAAAAAATTATCATAAACTCTAAAAGCAATTTCAAAAATAAAATTGTTTAGCTCTACGCATCCAGAGCTGAAAAATAAAAAAGTTAAGATTGTCTTGTCTTACACAAATAAACATCACCCACATATAAAAGTTATACATTGTCTAAAAATTCCTTAACATTTTTGTCTTCCACGTGCATGTTGTTGATGTCATCAGCAACATTCTTAAGAAAATCATCTATGTTTGCCAATGCATTTTTTTTTTCTTCTTCCGCAATACCTTCTTTTTCTGGAGCATCATTTTCTTCTTCTTCTTCTTCTTCTTCTTCTTCTTCTTCTTCTTCTTGTTCTTCTTGTTCTTCTTGTTCTTCTTCTTCTTCTTTATGTTCTTCTCCTTGTATTTCTTCCATGGTTCCTTTTTTTTTTCTTTTCTCTGTTCTTCTTCTACTGCTTCTATCTTCTCTCCTTCTTCTTTCTCTACTTCTCTTGTTGCATTCTTTCCTTCTCCTTCTTACTCTCCCGCTTTGTCTATATCTTTTTCACTGTTTTCTTCTTCATAAATATATTTTTTATTTTTAGCTTCTTCCTCCTACCTGCCTTCATCATGATTATCATTCTCTACACCAACTGATTCATCAGTTTTTTTTTTCACAAACAACTTTATTTTTTCTTCTTTTTTTCTTCATTGCCTTCATCCGGATTTTCGTTCTCTACAACAGCGGCATCATTCGAGATCATCACCTCATCAGTATTAATCGAGTCCTGTTCCAAAGCTGCTACCTTAAGGAGCACTTCTTTAATGTCGCTGTCATCGCGGACAAACCTCACAGATGAATGCTAATTTTGAACCTTCACACTTGCATTTTCAAGTACCGTTTATAACAAACTATGTTATCAGTTGATAGAGAATTATGATTCTATTATAAGTAAAATAGATTATATAAAATATGCAACTTCTATAATATACAGAGGAGATATTACCTTCATCTTCATCTTTCTTGTTCTGCTTCTCCTTTTCTGCTCTCCTCAACCTTATTTCTTTCACAAAATCAACAATTTCCTTTATCGACTCCTCCAGCCTAAACACGCACTCTTTTAAATTTTTGACCATTAGTATTTTTATCGATGCTCTCAACTTAGTTGTCCCCGCACCGCGAGTGACATGCCTTGAAACAACATTTTCACCCACATCCTGGTCATCATATCCGTCCTACCATCCACCGATGAGGTGATGACAGTCACACCCTCTAGATGGGCCTTGAATCCATCAATACATGTGTCATTTGGTTCGTCCATTAGTGCTTTGAACTTTTTCATGCAGTGCTACTTCATTTCACGGATGGTGGAAATAAGGTGTACACTCTCTACAGATAAATAGGCAAATATGATTATTAAGCAACATAATTTTGGTAAAAGTATTCTTCAAAAAATCTATTTCATACCTTTATGCTCCATCTGTTCAAATATGGATCACCTTCGATTAGTTTATAGCCTTTTGAGGAGTGCTATTTGAGCAATCGGGAAATGGGTAGCGAGTTTTTTATTGATCTACCATTTTCCCTGCTGAGCTCGGGAAAGGCAAAGTCTTCGTATATCTAAATCTATGATTAAAAATATATATATATAACTCAATCAGTATAGTATAGACACCATAGATATACTACAGTATAGAATAAACTACTTCAATAGATATAATCAATACCAGAAATGCTCAGGGGAATCTATAAAGCGTATACGATGAAACTCCCTTTGTCACTTATGTATTCTTATACTTTGTGAAGTTTATCCGCTTTTTTAGATAGTCTAGAGTCAAGGCAAATGACAGTTTACCACAAGGGTATCTCTCAAAGAATCTCACGTTATCCACCATCTTGATGGTGTCTATGTCCATAATTTTTGACAAGTCGCGGACAAGCAATATGTAGTGCACGAATCAAACCAAGCAGCATTTAAACTTGTCCTCCTTGTCTAGCCTCCCACCTCTAATAAGCTTCGACAATTTCTTGACATTTACACTCATTTTTTTCGCAATTCTTTTGAAAAAAGCTTCATCCTCCTCCATTGCTTTTATATATTTTGAATCACGGGGATAACGTCTATATTTTAACTCGTGATTAGCGCAAAATCCTTTAGGCCAAAATATGCAGGCCTGTCGTTGAATCAGAATCATATTTCATGCAGCATGTTGTCTTGTTGAACCTCAACGAAGAAGTGTATAATGGACAAGTAGTCCATTGAACTTCATATGTTCTGGCAAGTCCCATAAACAACCAAAATAGGAATTCTAAAACCTAGACTTCAGACGTTGATCAACCACGACTTGTTTGAAATTGTAAAACATTTTCAAACGAGATCTAATAGATATCTTAGCCGAAAATGATCCAACATCATCCATAACTGTGAAGAGGTCATACCTCCCAGCCAAAAAAAACCTTGCACAGTGGGGCAAGATCTATGCTTCTTCATCTATCCTATGCTCGATTTATATTTCCTTCGGCTCATCTCTAACCAAAGTTTGAACAACTTCGTCGCTGGAATTTCTATTCTCTAATTCATCGACTACTCATTTTTTTCTCGGACCTCTCAACTTCTACAGCCTTGTGTTTGTTACCTCTAGTCATTTTTTATGATCTACGTATAAAAAATAAGATTTCTCAACTATAACAGCAAAAGCAATACCTAATCGACCTAATAGTCTATTAACATGACAACAGATGCAGCACACCAATTGCCTATTAACAGAACAAGAACATGCATATAAAACGCCATTATATAGAACAAAAACAAGAAGAAACCCAGATTTTTAACACGATAACAGAGAAAATTTGGAAAAAAGATTCACAGTACAACCGTCGAGGGAAATCATAATCCATCAAAATAATGTACAATCAAACAAATATCAACTTAAAAATACAGATTTTCAGTAAAATCAAGCCCCATTTTTTCAAAAAAAAATTTAATTTTTTTCGTCTAAATCAAACAAATACCTAATCAACCCAACGGTCGATTAGTAGAACAAGGCCAAAGTATGATTCAAACCAAGAAATCCCCAACAAGAACATGCATCTACAACACCATTACATTGAAGAAAAAATAGATTTCTTGGCACATTTGCCGATGAAATTAGCAAAAATATTTTACCATGTAACCAACAAGGATAATCGATATACATCAATTATCCATCAACAATCACAAAAATACCAACTAAAAAATAAAGAATTTCAGTAAAATCAACCCCCGGTTTTCAAAAAAACTTTAATTTTTCTTCCAAAGCAACTAAATCGACACAAACTAAAACAACAAAAAACTGAAAAAAAACCCCTATCAATATGGAGCACAAAATACTCTCCATCAATATGGAGCACAAAATACTCGAAAGATGAATTGAAATTACCTGAAGTTGAAGATCGAAGTTCTTCAAGATTTAGTTAAGGTAGAAATCAAAAATGGTGAATGGGTACAAAGTAGCGGGAGTGACTGATGAGAGAGTGAGGAGAGAGAAAAAAGTTTTGGTACTTAATTGAAAAATGGGGTGTGAAAAGTATTTTAAAAAGACTTAAGGGGTGCCAAAAGATTTTTTTTTACACTTTAACCCATACCCCACAATTTTATCCCAAATTCTAAAAATTTAAATGAAAAAGAAAAGAGTGTCTATTTCTAAAAGTAAGTTTTAGAAGTGTCCCCTTTACTCATTCTTCTCCCGTGACCGACCCACTTAACTTTAAACCAATTTTGATCGGTCCAAACGGTCAAAATGTAAAAAAAATAAAAATTAAAAATTAAAATTTGAATTTACATGTTTTTTTCAATATATACTATATACACACACATATATACATTTTAAATACGTTAAACAATAAACGTATAACATATATACATTACATTTTATACTACTTTAGATTTTAGAAAACATATACCCATGTATACAATAAAATAAATATATACTACTTTAGAGTTTAGACTTTAGTCTATACTCTATGTAGATAATATGTATAAATATATACGTACAATATAATATGTATACTAATTAAAATACTACTTGAAATAATATACATACAACATATATACATTAAATATATACTACTTTAGAGTCTATAGTAAATATATACACATATATACATTCAACATAATATATATACTACTTAAAATACTACTTGAAAAAATATACATACAACATATATACACAATATATATACTACTTTAGAAAACATATACACATGTATATATTAAATATACTACTTTAGAGTCTATAGAAAATATATACACATATATACGTACAATATAAAATATATACTACTTAAAATACTACTTGAAACAATAGACATACAATATATATACATTATATATATACACTACTTTATAAAATACATACATATGTATACATTAAATATATACTACTTTAGAGTTTATATAAAATATATACACATATAATACGTACAATATAATATATATACTACTTAAAATACTACTTGAAACAATATGCATACAATATATATACACTATATTTATATACACTACTTTATAAAACATATACACATGTATACATTAAATATATGCTACTTTAGAGTCTATAGAAAATATATACACATATAATACGTACAATATAATATATATACTACTAAAAATACTACTTGAAACAATATGCATACAACATATATACACTATATATATACTACTTTTAAAAACATGTACACATGTAATATATACTACTTTAGAATCTATAGAACATATATGTAGAATATATACTACTTAAAATACCATTCGAAAGTTGAAAGACATAGACATTACGTGTTATAGTACTTTAGAAGATATGCACACATATATACATAGAAGATTACAATGTATACTACTGAATATAATAATACTTGAAGTTTTGAGCACATATTCAAAAATTTATAATTTTTACATACAAAACTTAAAAGATAAACTTATAGTATTTTTATATGTCAATACTAGTTGTCTAAGTAATATTTGCTAACATTATTTTTATTTTTTCATTATATGTATATATATTTGTTATGTTTATTACTTAGTGTAAAGTTTGATAGTAAATTAGTAATATATTAAAAGTATTTTATTGAAACTTGACATTCAATTTAAATAAAAAGAAATAAGTAGGAGTGAATGAATGTTGTATTTTATTGATTGCAAAATAATCCAACACTTATAATTTACATGAATGAAAAATCTACAAATTTTACATTATTTTTTTTCAACTCATGCATGTTAATATTAACGGGAACTACCATAGGAAAGTCAAAATCAATAGGGCAAAGGCAAAACCATGCATTGGACTTGATTGTGCTGAGTTCTCTCTTGAAGTCATAATTTCTTCAAGATTTTGTTCGTCTTTCGACTCCTTCTCCATTCCTTGATTTCTTTGTTCTGCTCTAGTCCAATCTCTTAGGCAAACTGGAACATTCATAGCATTGTTTTTCAATGGGTGTCGGTTGTCTCTAAGCTGTTGTCGTCCCTGACTAAAAGCGCTTTTCGATGCAACAATTGATATTGAAACTTCAATATATCTCTAGCTAATCTTGAAAGCATTGGATATTGTCTTTCATTATTCTTCCACCAATCCAGCATGAAGATCCTTGCTCTACGATCCTCTATCGGCTGTCGAAGATACTACTTAAGCTCTTTCCGAGAAAGTGTTCTGTGTGATGAAGGCTGCACCCTATCCCAAACATTTAAATCAGAAAAGTAATCAGGATAACTACTATGTTCCTGCCTTTTAGAAGATGATGGCTCCTCGGGAGCTTGAGGAGCGAAAGTTGGAGTGATATTTGCCGGTACGGCTTCATCAAGTAAATTGGCATAATGGTTATATAATGCTTTCATGTAATTCTTCGCATCACTCGTAGCCATAAGCAAAAAAGGTTCTTCTTCAGGCTGTATCTCTAAAGCATTATAAATAATAGAACTAAATTGAGTCATAATATTATATTTCATACATGGATTTATTATAGCACCAATCAAATAAATTGGGGGAGGCGGATAAAAATATTTTTTGAATTTAGCAATCATAAGCCTTTTTGTAACCTTTTTTATTCTTATATTCGTTAAGCAAACAAGAAATTTTGGCTAAATAAGCTAAAATATTACAAATGGTAGGATAATAAGCACCAGAGAATTCAACCGTAGCTATATAAATTTTTTTCAAAAATTTAACAAGATCATCAATTGCAGTCCAATCAAAATCATGTAGCATACACTCAGGTAAAGAACCAGAATATTGATTAAAAGTCATTGTAATAGAAAATTTATAAGCAAAATAAGTTTTTAAATAAGTATAAGTAGCATTCCATCTAGTATCACATTCTTCAGACAAAAATATCGGTCTAAGTCCATTTTGTTTACAATATGTTTATTATTTATCTTTGTTATTAAATAATATTCCATGTAGAATTGCTCTAACTTCTGATCTTGGTAGTGCTGTTAAGAAAAATGATTATTTAACAATCACTTGTCACCTGATAGATAGTAATTTTGTTATGCAAAAATGTATTCTAGCATTTTTGTTTGATGAAGATCATAGACATACTGGAAGATTTATTTCTGAATCCATTTCTAAAGTAGCAAAATATTATGCTTAACTAATTAACCGATTGTTGGGTTTAATCTAGTTTGTGCTTGCCCACCAACAACCTCACCACCTTGTGCAATACTTAACTCTCTTGTCTGTCTATCTCTTAAATGTCTTATCAACAAACTCGTACCCCCTTCATTGTCTCCGATTTTATGCTCATATACAATTTCACAAATATTGCATTGCACCTTACTTTGTCCTTCTATTTCAAAAAAAGATTCTCATGCAATACTAGTTCTTCTACGAGATCTTGTAGGGGCACGGGGAGGACGGGGAAGAAGATTAACCAATTCAGATCTAACATTAATATTTTTGACTTCGGGTGTCTTACCAATATTTTCATTCTCTACATCTAAATTAATCGCGTCTACTTCATTCTCTTCTTCTATACCATAATTTTTCTGAGCGTCTAAATAATTTATATCATGGGCACCTACACCTATTTAATCCTCAAAAGGTTCACTAACTGTACCAGAGGCCCATGGATATATCCAGTACATAAACTACCTCTACCGGAACCGCCACCAATTCATTTTTTACTACCACTACCATTTCCGAGGTAAAATTTTTTGATAATTTTACCGAGATTTCTTAATTTATTCATATTATAAATTAAACTAATAAATATTCACAATACACAAAAATAATAAAATTAAATATTCAACAATTAATACACCAATTAAAAATTAAAAGTAAGAGATGAAATGATAATACCAAACCTTGAATGTATTCGAAAGTTGCGACTTTAGAAAACTTCCACTTGACATTTGTATTCACAAAATTAATAGATAAAATGAGCACTTTTGAAGATAATTAGAATATTTGAGAGAGATTGAGAGAATAAGATTCTGTGAAAAATAATTTGAATTCAAGGCACTTATAGACAATTTTTTGAATTTTTTTTTAAATTAAGAAAATTTGGCCAAATGACCGTTGAACCTCAAACAACATTAATGACCGTTGGAATGTTGCATCCCACAACTTGCCAATTTTTTATTTTTTTATTACCGATCTGGGTAACCAGTGGGCTTGGTTTGTTTTTGAAACTATGCCGCTCTTTCGGGCCTGTCAACACAAACGTCCCAGGCTGGGACCGGCATCCCAATAACCCAAAATACCATCGATCCAGACCGACTAAATAGGCCGGACTAATCGGGACAAAACGGGCCAACCTGGCCCAATTGACAGGTTTAATTTATGCTTCTATTTTGTTCTCCCCTAGTATACTCCTTTCTGTTCTTGGTAACGAATTGGATGTAGTAAAATATTTTGTACCTGCAAAACTAAAACACTAATTAATTTAAAAAATAGCCATAGTGTTACCCTCTTTTTATGTGTGTTAAAGGTGAATAATTATTCCTTTCATCAATTCATTTAGCCTAGTTATCAATATATTAAAGTAGTTGCTTCTTTGAATGGTCTTGGATCCTAGATCAAGAATCCTTGCAAGTTGGACCTTTATTTAAAAAATCAGAAGAGCCTTCTCACCAAGCCCTCAATTTTAGAACCACCTCAACTTAAGATTAAACCATATGTCTTCTTAGGAAAAAGTAACACCTTACCTATTATTATTGCAGGAGATTTATTGCCATGGAAAGTGAAAGCTTCCAAGTCAGTAGTGAGAAAATTTATTTAGGCCATTGAGTAAAGCAGATATCATCGCGATCGCTCTCGAAATCTGCACATATAAGATAAAGTTGGAGCTCGATTGTATACCAAGTTTTAAGCACCAACTACGGCTAAATCCTCCAATACAAGAGGTTGTAAAAAAAGATATTATCAAGCGGTTAGATACAGGGGTTGTATATCCTATTTTTGATAACACATGGGTAAGCCCAATTTATTGCATCCCTAAGAAAGAGGAATCATGGTAGTTCTTAGTAAAAATAATACGCTTATCACCATTGACACCAGTTATGAGTTTGAGAGTATGCATGGATTCCCAAAAATTAATCTCTTATGGGGAAGGACCATTTTTCCATGCCATGCATGGATCAAATGCTTGAGATTTGGGGCGCGGAGTTGGTATTGTTTCTTGGATGGGTGCTTCAGCTATAACCAAATTTGCATTGCACTTGAGGATCAAGAGAAGACTATATTCACATATCCATATGACACTTTGCCTTTATATGAATGTCATATGGGTTACACAATGGGCTTGCCACATTTCAAAGATGCATATTATATATCTTTTTGGATATGGTGGAGGACACTACAGAGGTCTTTATGGATGATTTTTTTGTGGTTTGTGACACTTTCAAATCATGTCTTGAATACTTGGGAAAGGTACTTGAACGATATGTTAAAATAAATCTTATGTTGAATTAGAAAAAATGTCATTTTATGATAAAAGAGGGTATATTGCTTGGGTACAAAATTTTGAGTCAAGGAATTCAAGTTGACCAAGCTAAAGTTGAAGTTATTGCCATCCAATGTTCATGAAAGATGATCAAAGTTTTCTTAGGCATGTTAGCTTTTATCAAAGGTTTATCAAATATTTATCTAAGATTACCCACCCAATGTGCATGCTTTTTGAGAAAGAAGCAAAACTCGACTTTGATGGTGAATGTGTGAGGGAATTGAATTGCCTTAAGATGAAACTTGTATGGGCTCTTATCATTATTGCATCAAATTGGTCACAACCTTTTGAATTGATGTGTGATGCAAGTGGATTGTCTTTGGGTGTGGTGTTAAGGAAAACAAAGGACAAGTTTTTCCACCCAATCTGTTATGCTATCAAGATCTTGAATTATTCACAACATAATTATATGGTTATGGAGCAAGAGTTGCTTGTCGGAGTCTACGTTTTTGAAAAATTTCACGCATATTTTTGGGGGTACAAGTCATTGTGCACATCAACCATGCAACTTTTTGGTATTGATGGATAAAAATAAAGCCAATCTTGGTTGATTAGATGGATCTTATTACTTCAAGAATTCAATTTTGAAGTTAAGGATCCAAAAGTATGTGAAAGCCAAGTAGCGGACCACCTATTTCACTTTGAGTCAAACAAAGAAAAGTGGAGTGAAATTAAGATTGACGACACATTTTTCGATGAGCTTGATATGGTTCTTAAGGTGAGTATGCTACCTTGGTATACCAACTTTTCAAATTATGTTATGAGCGGGTTACTCCCTGATGAGCATTACAAAAGAAAGCATTTCCTCCATGATATAAAAATCTATTATTGGGATGAACCCTATTCTTTTTGGGAGTGTACAAACAAAGTGATACCGTTGTGTTATATAATAGGAGATGAGGTCTATTCTTTAGGCACGTCATTCATCACTTGTTTTTGGAGATCATGGTGGTGTGCATAAAACTGCATAAGTCATCCAAAGCAGATATTATTGTCAAGATTTATATCGTGATGCACATGAGCTAGTATGGGGATGTAAACAATGCCAACAGCATAGTGTGTTAGCTTTCCATACTTATGTAATATGTTTTAAGAATGACAAACTAATAATTGACAATTTGCAAAATATAAAAGATCTCTAATGATGGAAGAATATCTCGCACAAAGTCAAGAAGTATCCATACAAATCTCGCAAAGCAAGGAGTATCTATCCAAAGAGGAACTCTGAATATGGAACCACATCAATTGAAAGCTCGCTGGACAAGAAAATCAATGATGATTGAACATATTTCACGGCAAGGCTAAAGGAAAGGAGATCATGCCCTCTATATGGACACATCTGATATGGACATATATGACTGTGAGAAAGAAAAGTTGCACCAAGTATGGACATATCTAATATGGACATACCATAGGGTACAAACTCCCTCATTCAAGGAATTAATTCAAATCCTTAATTGAGAAGAAATTCTTTGGGTTTCTTTATGAAGACAAGAAGCAGAAACAACTGAAGAATATAAAATCCAAGACTAAAGAAAAAAGAATGCACAAAACTTCACGAAAGATCTGAGTGTGTCTCAATCTTAGTCTTTATAAGAACTTTATACTCTTTGTTTACAATAGTCTCAAAAGAAAAATTGCTTCCACTTAGTTATTACAATTGAAGTTGTGTCACAAGATCTGAATATCAAAATAAGCTTCAAAACTTATTTCTACACATCTGTATTCTTATACCACTTTGACAAATTGGAAGGAAACTCTTAAAACCCAAGAGGACTAGAAGTAGGCACCACATTGGTGTCCTAAACCAGGATAAATTGTTGTGTTGTTGCCTTATCTGAATATTTACTTATCTACATCATTAATTCTAAACTATGTTGTGTTTGAGTATGTATATCTGCACTTTCAATTGGTATCAGAGCATGTCTCACCAAATAGTGTTATGAGTAAGGATCAAATGGGTAACTACCAAATTCCAATAGCTCTCCTTCAAGATGGTCACTCATTCACAAGACCACCTTATTTTAATGGACATCATCACTACTATTGGAAGAACAGATTCAGAATCTTTGTTCAATCAAATGACTTCCAAGCATGAGTTTTCATTAAGAAGGAACCAAAGCCCATTCCAAGACTCAAAGAAAAACATAAGGACAAGGACAAGGACAAGGAATCAATCAGTATTGACGTGGAGGACCTGGAAAGCTTTGAATTCACCAAAGAACAACAAGAGGTAATTTAAATTAATGCACAAGCTATAAGTTTACTTCTTTGTGCAGTGAGCGAAGAAGAATATGACAATATATAAACCCATGAGAATGCAAAAGAGATGTGGGATAAACTAGAAGTAACCTATGAAGGAACCACTAAAGTCAAAAAGGCAAAAATCAGTGCTCTGGTTAATGAATACGAGCTTTTCAAAATGGAAGAAAATGAAAAGGTGGAATCGATAAAATTATATGTGATTTGAAATCGTTAGATATGAACTATTTGTACAACCTACAATTCCAGAAACTTGTCATAAGTCTCCCTAAAGTATGGGATACGAAAGTTGCCATTTTAAAATACGAGGACCTTCACAACATGACATACAATGAATTATGAGTTAATCTTATTACCTATGAGTGAAATTATATCAACATGTTCAACAAGGAAGAAAAGAAGACACCCATGTCCTTCAATGTTGCAATAACTAGAGAAGAAGAATTCTTGGAAGAGGTCAACAGTAAAGGAATGGATCTTATAAATTGAGGAGTAAGGCAAATCCCAAAATAGAGACAACTAAGACCCCAAGGAGCCAAAAATAATGATTTCCCAAGAAATGATGATTCCTATTGTTATTGTAGAAATATAGACCACATTAAACAAAATTGTATAGAATTAAGAATAAGATCTTCTAGAAAAAATTAAACTTTGGAGCTTGGAGTGATGAAGATGAAACCGAAGAAGAAACAGAAATTTCAAAGATGTGCTTCATGGTAAAAGGTGAATCAAATAAGGAACACATCCACAAAATCTATAGGAAAGGAATGTGGTTTATAGATAGCGGATGTTCTAGACATATAATCGATAAGAAATAAAACTTTTGCTCTCTAAAGAAAATAAAAGAAGGATTAGTCAGATTTGGTGACAGCACCAAAGGTGGTGTCATTGGAGTCAGATCAGTAAAGCTCAACTACTCATGTGAACTTATAGAAGTGTATCTCATAGATGAACTTAAACACAACATGCTCAGTATCAATTAACTATATGACATAGGATTTGGAGTCTCCTTCAAAGCCAAAGTTGTTCCATCAAACATAAAAAAAGAGACATCTCTCTTATCAATGAATGTGTTAATAATATTTATGTTCTGAACAATCCTAATTTTACTACTCTAAATTATCCTACTGTGCAAACTAATGACACTTGGTTGTTGTACAGAAACATTGGGCGTGCCAGTATGCATGTCATCGAGAAACTCTCTAGACTTGAACTAGTGAAAGGTCTACCAAAACTCATGTTTGAAAAGGATCACATCTGTGATTCTTGTTAATTAGGTAAACAGACTCAAACATCATTCAAAGTCAAAGACTTTGTCACTACTACCAAACCTCTCCAAATAATCTACATGGATCTGTTTGGCCCCACCAAAACTGTAACTATTGGTGGAAAAAAATATGTCTTTGTTATTGTTGATGGTTATTCTCATTTTACATAGGTAATGTTTCTTGATCATAAACATGAGTCTTTTACAAATTTTGAGATTTTTTTTAGAAAAGTCCAATGAGAAATAGGGTATTTAATTACCTATGTTCACAATAATCATGCAGGAGAATTTGAAAATTAAGCTTTCTAGGAATATTGTGCTCAGAACGGATACTCTCATAACTTTTCATCCCCTCGATATCCTCAAATGGTGTGGTGGAATGAAAGAATTGATCTCCTCAGGAAACTGCAAGAACCATGCTTCTAGAACACAACTTACTAGATCACTTCTGGGCAGAAGCAGTAAGAACACCATGTCACATCATCAATAAATGTCTTATATACCAATTCTAAAAAAGACTCCTTATGAGATATAGAGAATGTTACATCATCAACAGATGTCTTATATACCAATTCTAAAAAAGACTCTTTATGAGATATAGAGAAGTACAAAACCTAATATAAGCTATTTTCATCCTTTTGAATGCAAGTGCTTCATCCACAACAATGGTTAGAATAACTTATGAAAGTTTGATCCTCGAAGTGATGAAGGTACTTTTCTTGGGTACTCTCCCATCAGTCATGATTATAGATCCTATAATAAACAAACTTTATTCATTAAAGAATCTATGCATATTATATTTGATGAATCTAATCACTCTCCTATGAGCTTTATTTTTGATTAGTAACAACCAAATCATGTATAATCAGGAGTCAAAATAGATTCAACTCCTAAGCTATCAACTGATGAGTCGATTATAGTCAATTCAGAGTCAATTCCCACTGATAAAACATCTAAAACCAATGTTCCCAGAGAATGGAGACATAATTCAAGCTTTTTAAATGAATTCATCATTAAAAATCCAGACATGATACAACCAAGAGCTTTAGTAAGGAAGCAAGCATCCGTTTCTCTTGTGTCTCAAATTGAGCCTAAAAAGGTTAATGAGGCACTTTAAGATGAGTTTTGGGTTGATTCTATTAAGGAATATTTAGAATAGTTCGAACTAAATAAAGTATTGAATCTTGTTGAAAGACCCAAAAACTGCTCAGTTGTTGGAACTAGATGGGTCTGCTAAAATAAACTAAGTAGAGAAGGTAAGGTTGTCCAAAATAAAGCCAAATTAGTAGCTCAAGAATACTCTCAATAGGAAGGTATATACTACGATGAAACATTTGCTCTTGTAGCAAGGTTAGAATCAATTCAAATTTTATTAGCATTTACTGCCTTCAAACGCTTTAAACTTTATCCAATGGATGTAAAAAGTGCCTTCCTAAAAGGCTACATTAATAAAGAAGTTTATGTTAAGTAACCTTCTAGTTTTGAAAATCCCTCTTATACAAATGATGTGTTCAAACTTTCAAAAGAACTTTACGGTCTCAAGCAAGCTCTAAAAGCTTGTTATGAGTGGCTAAGTACTTTTCTGCCGAATAATAATTTTCAAAGAGAAAAAATTGATACTACTCTTTTTACTCAAAAGCTGGACTCTAAATTACTTATGGTGCAAATTTATGTTGATGATATTATTTTTCGAAGCTCTAACATCTCTTTGTGAGAGAATTTTGCAAACCTGATAAAAGGAGAATTTGAAGTGAGCCTCATGGGAGAAATCACGTTCTTCTTAGGGTTACCAATCAAACAAACCTCCAAATGTACCTTAATCAGTCAAGATAAGTATACCAGGGAGCTCATAAAAAAAATATATAATGGAAAAAGGAAAAGCTTTTGGGACTTTAATGAGTCCTTTTACAAATCTGGATTTGGATGCATCCGGGAGGGATGCTGATGAAAAAATGTATAGAGGAATGATTGGATCCCTGCTCTACCTAACCGCAAGTCAACTGAACCTTATGTTTAGCATATATAAATGTACAAGGTTCCATTCAACTCCCAAAGAGTCCCACTTAACTGCCGTCAAAAGAATCATTCGCTATCTTATCGGGACACAAGACATCTGACTCTAGTATCCTGACTTCTCAAACTTTGATCTAGTTGGCTATTTAGATGTTGATTTTGCAGGTAACAAAAGTGATAGAAAAATCACAAGTGGAACATGTCAGTCTAGATGATTCCCTAATTTCATGGCACAATTGGAAACAAACGTCAGTCGCCTATCAACTACTAAAGAAGAATACATAGCCATTGGAAATTGTAGTACTCAAATCTTATGGATTATGCATCAATTACTTGATTTTAATATATATTTTGAATTTGTTCCTATTATGTGTGATAATACTAGTGCTATCAGTCTATTAAAATATACGACGCATTATTCTAGGGCTAACCATATAGACATTAAACATCATTCTATTCATGATCATGTTGAAAGTGGTGATTTTTTCTTACAATTTGTTGACTCTAAAAATCATCTTGTTGATATATTTACAAAACCCAAAGTTGAAGAAAGATTTTTCTTTTAAAGGAAAAAACTCAGTGTATTATGTTTTAACGATCTTTAATTATTTAAAATCTTTTATTTTGCTGTAAATCTCTTGCATAATTTTTGTCCATATTTCAAACCCCCTGACTCAAGTCTTTTCCTTTCTGATCCACCCCTTTTCACGCCACCATTTTCTCTTTCCTCATTATTACCATATTTTTACCTTTTTAATTTCCCAATACTCCTCCGCCTCTTCATCTCTACCATCACCTCAGTTTACTGTACCTCTCTTCAACTTCTGCCTTTTTATCTTCTCTCTTTCTCTCTTTTTTATACCTATCTACTTCTATCTTCTCTCCCTATTACTAGAACCCACTCTATGGCTAATCTCTCTACACCATCTCCAGACCATATTTTTGATAGCCTCGACCCATTCTTATATCTGAATCCTCTGATGAAGCCTCTTCTCATTTTCTCTAATCAACTATCTCCAAAAAGAAATTTACTTCAAGCCCCATCTCCTCCTCTAGAAAACGTTTACCCTTTCCTATGGACTCTCTTTCTCCAGAGGATATGCACAATTTCTTTACTTGCGCTCAAAGGGAGAAGTTTCTCACCTTCAAAAAATTACTCTATTGTACGGGGATGGATTATCAATCTCTCACTGTTAAAGGAGACCCATTGCAATGTAAGTGATTTTTCCAAAACCCAAGAACTGCCTATGGTTTTTCATTTATGTGGTTGGAAGTGTTTGACGACCCGATCTGCATGTTCTATGGAAATCTTTGCCTGTCCCAAGACAGTGGCAAATTGGAAACCTTGGTACTGGGTACTCGTATAATTCTCAATGATTTTTGTTTGAGAAGGTTTTTGAAACTAAGTTTTCTAGCTTCATTCTTTTTATGAATGACACTTGGCTAGAAAATTTTGAAGTCAATTTAGTCAATTTGGTAGAAACCAAGAATGTTGTATCTGATCCTAACGTGAATAGTTCCTCTTTTAGTCCTATGTCCCTCAACTTTAGGAACAGAATTTTGGTGCATATCATTGCGACTACGTTAATTCCTCGAAAGGGATCTCTTAGTAATGTAAAATGTAGGGATGTGTTATTTTCTACTGCTTGATTAAAAGGTACAAAATCAATTGGGGTACTTGGATCCGTGAATATATGTTAGAATGTGTTGTCGACTCTCATTCCTTAACCAGCTTGCCATATGGATTGCTCATCACTAGAATTCTTCTTCACTATGAAATTGATCTCTCTACCTATCCAGTAGTAGAAGTCTTTGCCACATATAATTCCAAAACTTTTGCAAGCATGGGATAGGTTCTGCTTGAAAATGAATGGTGCAAAAAAGAGACTGCCAAAACCGGATCAGAAATAACCAAGGTAAGCAAATATATGACTAACCATGTGATTTCTATAGCTAAGTAGATTGAGGATCTTAAAGATAAGCTCACAGCTATCGAGTAAGGAATAGTAAGTCTGTAATATACCGTACTTTTTTCTAGCTCAATTTACCTCCTAGAATATCAAGGGTTAGCTTCAAAAATGAATAACCTTTGATATATATAGTACTTTTTAGTTCTAGACCCTTCAGTGTGTAGAAAATTGAATTTTCTTTCCAACAATACCAATTTTTCCTAAATTTGATACTCGGTTATAAGTTATGGCATTTTTAGTAATACAGTATGGAGGATCAGGTGCTAACATTTGTCCTATGTCAACTTTGCAAAATTTGAATGTTAATGTGGAGAGAATTTGACCTAACAATGTATGCATCAAGGGTTTTGACGGATCAAAAACTGATGCCCTTGGTGAAATAGAACTCATATTGACAATCGGGTTTGTAGATTTTGCTATGGATTTCTAAGTGTTAAACATTAATGCTTCATATAATATGTTATTGGGAAGGCCATGGATTCATAGGGGTAAAGCAGTTGCATCAACGTTGCATCAAATGGTCAAATTCTAATGTGACAGGCAAGAGATAGTTGTTCATGGTGAAAGAGACTTATCCATGTATAAAGACTACTCTGTTTCCTCTATCGAAGTAGATACTGCCAATATGTTAATTCATCAAGCTTCTGAGGTAGTGGCTGTTGAGCATATCCTCGAGAGGAACCTCATCGCAAGACCACAATTGTCCTCTGCATTTTTCGTGGTAGTGAATGAAATGTTGAAGCATGGCTTCGAACCAGGAAAAGGTCTAGGGATGTTTTTGTAAGGCATTGTTCATCCGGTAAACCTCTATAAGAACTTTGGAACTCTTGGTCTGGGATACGAGCCTACTGCTGAGGATATAAAGAAGGCTAAAAAGCATAAGAAAGAGTCGTGGTCACTTACCAAGCCGATACTACCACTTCACGAGTCTTTCATAAAATTCAGTGTTGTTGGATCCTCCAAGTTACCTGCTGCAGAATTAATGAATGATGGTGATATAGAGTTGATTGACCTTTTTCAGAATATGTTCATTGAAGCTGATATGGTTGAAATTGAGGAAGGTACCAGCAATGCAGATGTGCAGTTTGTCGGCCCTAATGTCCAGCTTAACAATTGGGAGGCCACTCCTTTCCCTATTATAAAGGAGTCTTGGTAGTTTGTTTATTTTTCTTACAATCTTAGTAGTTTGTTTGTTTTTACCCCTGTAATTTAAATCATTCTAGGATTGTAATTCAGAACTTTAAATCTGGTATTTTAGGTTAAAAATCTTTCTATCTATGTTTCTAATAAAGCGTAGTTTCCCTTCGTTTTATTTTTAGTCTAATTTTTATTTATTTATTTTCTATCATACAGTTCTTTCTATGCCGATTCTAATGATATGACATGCATGAAGAATTGTCAACCAGATTTAAAAACCCAATCTAATTTTGAAATAATGAATAAGGAGGTTGAATACGATGAAGAGGAAATATTTGAGGATATAAGCAAAGATTTTAAATAATTTGAGAATAAGACAAATCCCAATTTGGAAGAAATTGAGGCGATCAATTTAGGAGATCATGAAAATATTAGAGAGACTAAGATAAGTATACATGTTCAACCACAACAAAAGAAAGCTATAATTGAAGCTTTGCATGAGTATAAAGATATCTTTGCGTAGTCTTATGATGATATGTTCGGTTTGAGCATTGATTTGGTAGTTCACAAGTTTCTAATTGATCCTGTTTTTTCTCCTATCAAGCAGAAGCTAAGAAAGCTCAAAATTGACATGAGTGTAAAAATTAAAGAGGAAATCATGAATCAACTTGAGGCTAAAGTCATTCGAGTGGCCCAGTATCCTACTTGGTTGGCAAATATTGTCCCTATTCCAAAGAAGGATGGCAAAGTTTGGATGTGTTGATTATCGTGATCTAAATAAAGCGAGTCTGAAAGATAATTTTCCACTTCCCAATATCCATATTTTGCTGGACAATTGTGCCAAACATGATCTTGCGTCTTTTGTGGATTGTTATGCGGGGTATCACCAGATTATTATGGATCCAGAAGCTGCGGAAAAGACATCATTTATTATGCCATGGGGGACATATTATTATCGAGTCATGCCTTTCAGACTAAAGAATGTTGGGGAAACTTATATGAAGGCAATGACCACAATGTTTCATGACACGATGCACAAACATATTGAAGTTTATGTAGACGACGTGATCATTAAGTCGAGAGAGCAATCTGATCATGTCAAAGATTTGAGAAAATTCTTTGAAAGGCTTCGAAGGTGTGATCTCAAACTTAACCCAGCAAAATGTGTATTTGGAGTTCCATCAGGAAAACTCTTGGGTTTTATAGTCAGTCGACATGGCATTGAGTTAGATCTTTCAAAAATAAAAGCTATTCAAGATTTTCCTCCACCAAAAAATAAAACAGAGGTGATGAGCTTACTTGGAAGGTTGAATTATATCAGTAGATTCATTGTTCAGCTTACAACAACCTGTGAGCCAATATTCAAGTTCTTGAAGAAGAATGCTAAAGTTGAATGGACTGAAGAATGTTAAGAGGCATTTGACAGAATTAAGAGATACTTGTCGAACCCGCCTATTTTGGTTCCTCCAGAGCAAGGCAGACTCTTGATATTGTACATGTCTGTGTTAGACAATTCTTTTGGCTGTGTATTGGGCCAATATGATGTCATGGGCAGAAAAGAACAAGCCATTTACTACCTCAGCAAAAATTTTACCACTTATGAGGCTAATTACACTCTTCTTGAGAAGACGTGCTGCGCCTTAACTTGGGTAGCCCAAAAGCTGAAACATTACTTGTCATCTTATACTACTTGCCTTATCTCTCGTATGGATCCTTTAAAGTATATTTTTTTAGAAGTCTATGCCCACAGGCAGACTCGCGAAATGGTAGATGTTGCTCACAGAGTTTGATATTGTTTATGTGACACGAACTGCAATGAAAGCTCAAGCCTTGGCGGATCAATTGGCAGAAAATCCTATTGATGAGGAGTATGGGCCATTGAAGACTTATTTTTCAGATGAAGAGGTATTGTATGTTGATGAGTTTGTTTCTGAAGATTGCCATTTAAGCTGGAAATTATTCTTTGATGGAGTTGTTAATGTAAAAAGAGTGGGGATAAGAGCAGTTCTTATTTCTGAATCAGGACAATATTACCCTATAACAGCCCAACTTCGATTCTACTATACCAATAATATGGCAGAATACGAAGCTTGCATTCTGGGATTGAGATTAACCATTGACATAAAGATTCAAGAACTGTTGGTATTGAGAGATTTAGATTTATTAGTCCACCAAATCCAAGGAGATTGGGAGACTAGTGATTTGAAACTCTTACCATATAGAGGTTGTTTGCAAGATCTTTGTCAAAAATTTATAACAATAAAGTTCACAAACATATTCCTAGAGCTCATAATGAGATTGCTGATGCTTTGGCAACCTTATCTTCGATGCTTCAACATCCTGACAAAACTTATATTGACCCTTTGCATATATAGATTCATGATCAACATGCATATTGCAATGTGGTTGAGGAAGAACTTGATGGGGAGCCCTGGTTCCATGATATCAAAGAATATATTCAGACTGGAAAATATCCTATACATGCCGATGGTAATCAAAAGAGAACCATTCGAAGTTTGTCTAGTGGATTTTTCCTAAGTGAAGGAATCTTGTATAAGAGGACTCCTGATTTGGGACTTCTGAGGTGTGTATTTGCTAAAGAAGTTTCAAAAATCATGACTGAAGTACATTCGAGGATTTATGGACCACCATGAGTGGGTATATTTTGGGAAAGAAAATACTCCGAGCAGGTTATTATTGGCTCACCATAGAGCGAGATTCTATCAATTTCGTTCATAAATGTCATGAATGTCAGGTACATAGAGACTTGATACATTTCTCTCTATCTGATTTGCATACAATGACTACTCCATGGCCTTTTATGGCTCGGGGAATGGACGTAATTGGACCAATTGAACCAAAAGCTTCGAATGGACATAGGTTCATCTTGGTAGGTATTGATTATTTCACGAAGTAGGTGAAACCAACGACTTTCAAGTCAGTGACCAAGAAACTGGTGGTTGATTTTATTCACTCCAATATCATTTGTCGGTTCGGCATTCCAAAGATAATTGTCACGGATAATGCTGTGAATCTCAATAGCCGTCTGATGCAAGAAGTGTGCCAGCAATTTAAGATTATGCATCGGAATTTAACTCCTTATCGTCCAAAGGTGAATGAAGCTGTAGAAGCTGCTAATAAGAACTTAAAGAGAATACTTCGTAAGATGATGCAGGGTTCCCAACAATGGCATGAAAAGTTACCTTTTTCTTTGTTAGGTTATCGTACTATAGTTTGGACTTCAATTGGTGCAACTTCTTACTTGTTAATATATAGAACTGAAGTAGTTATACCTGCAAAGATTGAGATTCTATCTCTTTGAGTAGTTGTGGAAGCTGAAATTAGTTATGACCAATGGGTCAAGGCTCGTTTAGAGCAATTAAGCTTGATTGATGAGAAAATATTAACATCAGTGTGTCATGGACAACTGTATCAGAAGAGAATAACACAAGCATATAATAAAAAGGTGGTTCACAAACATTTTGAAGTTGGTCAATTAGTACTAAGATGCATCCTACCCCATCAGATTGAAGCCAAAGAAAAATTTTCTCCTAATTGGCATGGACCATTCATGGTGAAGAAAGTATTACCTAATGGTGCATTATATCTGACTGATGTAGAAGGAAAATGAAAGGAATACCGGTCAATGCTGATGCAGTTAAAAGATATTATGTATGATATTCATGTACAATTATGTTATATATGTTTTGTACTTACATATTTAAAGATTGAAATGATGAAGGCATTTTGTTCTACTATCTGAATAATACATCAACCTTTGCTTACCCCTTTTGAGCTTTTATATTTCTTTGTACCCCTCTTTTGGAATCAAATTAAAGTAAAAAAAATGAAAAAAAAAAATCAATAAAAAATTCAAAATCAAGCAAAAGAATGGTGTTGCCTGAACTACGTTTGAACTGGTTCTTGCCATGACAAGATACGTAGGCAACCCTATTCTGGGGTTCGGTCTAACCAGAAGAAAATTCAAATTACCCAGAATGAAATGAAACTGGGGCAAAAAATTTGTTTTTCTTAAAAGAATCGATTCCAAAGTTGTATGTTTCACCCAATGTTATATAAATTTTTGAGCCTCATGCCGACCTTTCTTTCTAACCTCTATCCAAAAGCTAAGTTACAACCAAAGAAAAACCTTCAGATCAATCTTTGAGAATATCAAGGCTAAACATGTTATGAGTGCATGATATTTCATATTTTGGGTGTTTATTTAAAAAAAAAATCAGAGAGTCTTATTGGTGAAAACCCTTTTGGGCACCATAAAATGACTGTGAGCTGAGACAGAAATGAAAAGGATATAGGCTTATTCGCAAAAACCCATTGAGGTGCTACTATCCGAAGAAAGATTGTTATCAAGAAGGAACAAGTTCAAGATTGACTTAACTTCAAGCTCAATAAGTGGACAAAAGTTGTAATGATTGGTATGGGTAGATCTGGTTGTTTAATTCAAAATGCATGTCATAATCACCAGAATCGGTTTCCACATTCAAATAAGTTTTCTCTTTATTTTGAAGAAGAGAGGTGCATTGTCTTTTTCTTTTTGTTTTATTTTAATTTTTTATTTTTTGTGTCCTTGTCATTAAAAAAAAATTTCATTGTCTTTTGAGTCAAATTCACGTCAAGTCGAGTGAAAAAGGACTCCAAACTCGCTACCAACTTCTTTAATGATACAAAGCAAGACAAAGGGTCGATACATAGAGATAATGTTTCAAAGTAAAAGTAAGATACTCAAGATGATTGTGATTTAAGCATTTTAAACTCATGAAAATCTAAGGAATGTATTGGAAACTAAACTCAGAAGCATCATACAAAAGAAATATGATTTGAGTTGAGGATTTCAGTAGTCAGAATTCTAAGTTAGAGGCATAACAATTCAATGAATATTATCATGGATTAGAAAACAGTTGAGCATGACAAGTGCGAGAGCGGCCACTTCAAAAGCCAAATGCCACAAAACAACCACCACATTTTTTTAAAATTCACAATTTTTCTTTGTTTGGAACAGAGATGGAATAATTATTTTCAGATAAAAGATCCAATTTCACACTTCTCTCAATGCAAGAAGCATGGTTACAACATCCTAAACTGGATCTCGGTCATGATAAACTTTATTCTTTGAGAGGTATATTAAGATCCAGTGACACATAAATTTTTTCAGTACAAACTGGGGAAAAAATTTTATTTGTGTTGTATGGAATTTATTTTTATGCTCAGGACCCTCCTGAAAAATGGAAATTTATTTTATGTTCAGGACCCTCCTGAGGAATGAGACAGGACCCTCCTGAAGAATGGGAATTTATTTTTATGCTCAGGACCCTCCTGAAGAATGGAAATTTATTTTATGTTCAGGACCCTCCTGAAGAATGGGGCAGGACCCCCTGAAGAATGGGACAAGACCCTCCTGAAGAATAGAAATTTATTTTTATGCTCAGGACCCTCCTGAAGAATGAAAATTTATTTTATGTTCAGGACCCTCTTGAAGAATAGAAATTTATTTTTATGCTCAGGACCCTCCTGAAGAATGAAAATTTATTTTATATCCAGGATCCTCCTGAAGAATGGGATGTTATTTTTTTGTTTCACTATTTGCTTTGAGTCCAGGAGCTCGCCTGAAGAACAAGGTGAAGAAACTGCAAGTCCAGGAGCCCACCTAAAGAACAGGGTGAAGAAATAGCAAATCCAGGAGCCCGCCTGAAGAATAGGGTGAAGAAATTGGAAGTCCAGAAACCCGCCTGAAGAACAGGGTGAAGAAGCTGTAAGTCCAGGAGCCTTCCTAAAGAATAGGGTGAATTTTTAAATTCAAGTTGCGAAGGCTTGAATCAAGATTCTAGAGATTGCAATTTTTTGTATTTTTTCATTTTTGATCTTTATTAGTCAATTGAATGTAAAAGCAGAAGTTGTTAACTGGAAATTCGACGGAAACTCACTCGACTTTAACTCTTTCTCTCTCTATACTACCTTTGAACTACTCATGACCTGATTCCCTTATAGCCCGGGATAAGTAGGAAGTCCAAAATCAGGACTCGGTCATATTTTTTCTTTTATTTTTATTTTATTTTATTTGATTTTTCTTTTCTTTTTTATATTTCAAATAATTTGAAGGTCAAAAATCATATCTTATCTACTTCTTTGTATGAAAACTTTTTGAGATTTCACACAAAGAGGGGCAAAAATGTAGACACGTGATTTTTGATCCTCCTAAATTTTAACTTATTTATCGATATTAGATATTTATATTTGGTATAATATTATGTAATTTCTTATTTTTATTTTAATTAAGTTTTAGTTAACAAAAAATATATAATAATAATAATAATAAATAAAGTTAATTTTGAGATATTTTTATTTTTATCCTAATAATAAAAAAATCCATATATATATATATATATATATATATATATATATATATATATATTATTTATCTTAAAATAAATTAGTTATTTTAATACTATTTTGTTATATTTATTTTGACTATTTATAAATTTTTATTATATTTTCTTAAATATAAAAATTAATTAACTATTATTATTATTATTATTATTTTATTTATTTATTTTCATTTTGGTATAATTATTATCTTCTCTTTAAAAAATAAAAATATAATAAAAATAAATAAATAATTTGAAATTTGTTTTATCTGATTCCTTATCTTGTTTGTAACTGTTCCCACCCCATTTTCCCACCAAAGTCCTGTATTTAAGGACTCTTCTCTACCTTTAACGGACATTGACATTCATCTGGAGACAAAAATAAAACAGTAAAAAAGGGTAGAGAGAAAAAATATCAGAAAAACAAAAGAGAGAAAGGAGAAAAGGTTGAGTTTGAAGATTTTCGAAAAAGTTGAATTTGAACTTCATTCAAGTTTCAGTGACAATTTCTTGCAGGTTCTATTCAACTATGTATTATTTATTTCATAAACTTTGTTGTAAATAAGCATGAATATAAATGTTCCAAGTGATTTCAGAAATTATGTATAGTTAATTAATTATGTGAATTCTTGTGGTTATATGTTAAACAATTAAATTACTGTAAATTGTATATTATTTGTACACACATATACTATACGCGCATAAATGCAGTAAAAATAATTGACGAAAAAATTAACAAATCAGTGAGATAAGAGGGATCAGAAAGTAGAAGTTTAAGCGGAGAATATTTTATTGCTTGAGTTTTCCAGCGAGTCTATATCGGAAACTCGCCAGAAAAATGTCAAAACTAGTCAAACAATCCTCATCGCCAGAAACCGCCAAAACTACCCCAAAATCAGTCCCTTCCGGCGACCCTCTTCGCCTGAAAATGACTAAAATCCATCCCTTTCTGACCACCAACTGGAATCACCCAGCGCCGGCCAATCACCTCTCCCCTCCCCTGCACCATTGACCCTTTCTTCCCAGTCCATCACCGAAACCCCTTCAAGGCAAGCGATCCACTGTCCTCGCCGCTAGTCACCAACCCATTGGCAAAGCTTAGCGCCTCCACCGCCTCTGTTCTTTTTCACGAGTTCTGGCCGAAACTACTACCACCGGCAAAGCCAAGCCGCCGCTGTCCCTTTTTTCCTTCCTCCAAATTCCGTCGATAACATCCCTCTCGTTCAATTTCCCATCAAAATACTGTTACTTTATTGCTGACACTAGCTTATCATATATACATATAATATAGTGTGTGTTTTTATATCTCTAGATCTATAAGTATTTCAATATATTATATATAAAAGTAATTAGTTTTATTATATTTTTGGAGGAAAAAGTAATAGAAACAAATATCACGTTTTGAAAATGTTTTAATAATAAGTTTGAAAGATATTGTTAAAATTTGGCAGAATGAATTATTAATATATTATTTTATTATTATTATTTTTATTATTATTAATTGTCATTAATAAATTTTATTAATTATTCACTATATTAATTTACTGCTTTAAATAAAATCTGCTTAAAGATTATTGTTAAGATTAATTATTTTTTAAATTGTTATAAGTTTGCAAGTGACAAACCAATGTTTTAATGTTAAAATAAATTTTAGACACGTTTAAAATATTTGTCTCAATTAAGAATGTGGCGTATGCATCTGTCTGAGACAGTTAAAATTTCAAGGATGCAATAATGCACCTTGAAAAATATTTTTCTAAAATTAATTTTCACTGATTTAATGTAAGATAATGCACAAGTTTTCGGTATAATAAAATGAGCGAATTTAGGCCTTCACACAATTTATCAAAATAGTTTTAGTTAAGTATAAGTCAATAAAGCGACCGTATTTGAACCACGGGACTCGTGGGGTGCCTCACACCTTCCCCTCGATCAACAGAATTCCTTACCCGATCTTTTATTTTCGCAGACCATAATAAGAGTCAGTTCCTTTTGACTAGGGATTGAAAAAGGTGACTTGAAACACCATAACTCATTCCAAGTGGCGACTCTGTTAATAAACTAATCCTTATTCTAAACTGTCACTTTAATTGAAAAAACCCTTCGACTCGATCCCTTTGAACAAAAAAAGGGTGTGACAACTCGAAAATGGTTAAGTGCAGAGAATTTAAAGGGAATTTTTTTGTTTTAAGGTACTTGAAATGTGGACTTGTATTTTGAATTTAGTTAAGTGTGGTCTCTTGAAAAGTGAATAAGTACTTGAAAATGTTTAAGTGTACGTTGTTGAAATGTGGACTTGTGTTTTGAATTTAGTTAAGTGTGGTCACTTGAGAAATGAGTTGGTGAATTGAAAATGCATAAGTGTAGGTACTTGAAACGTGGACTTGCGTTTTGAATTTAGTTAAGTTTGGTCATTTGTGAAGTGAATTAGTGACTTGGAATATTTAGATGTAGTTACTTGAATTATGAACTTGTGTTTTGAATATAGTTAAGTGTGGTCACTTGAGAAGTGAGTTGGTGACTTAAAAATGCGGAAGTGTAGGTACTTGAAACGTGGACTTGTGTTTTGAATTTTGTTAAGTTTGGTCATTTGTGAAGTGAATTAGTCACTTGGAATGTTTAGATATAGTTACTTGAATTATGAACTTGTGTTTTGAATA